>NC_091747.1:50976546-51144046 GCF_043380555.1 Nothobranchius furzeri
ACTTCTAAATCAAATGTGACAATTGTCCCGTTTTTTCTTCCTTTTTTGGACATCTGCCACCATCTTTCTACAGACCTGCCAAGAAACCAAAAACGTGTCACTCCTGAGTTACACATCCCTCTGATGTACTCTAACGGCCGAAAAGGGACGTGTCGGGTTGTTCAAAACTTCCTCACCTATGTTGATGGCGGTCTCTTGCTTATCGCCGGTGAGGACCCAGATCTTGATGTCGGCCCTAATCAGGGTGGCGATGGTGTCGGGGACACCGGCCTGGAGACGGTCCTCTATGGCTGTGGCACCGAGCAGCAGCAGGTTCTGTTGATGAGGATAAAGAGTCAGAGATAATCTAAGGAGATTAAAACAGAGAAATCAAATTTAGCCTGCAGAGTGGGTCAGACATCACAGCCTTTAAAGGTGTGGGACACTCATTTAATCAATACATTTGCAGTGGTCTGTAATAGGAATGAATAAGTCATCCTCTGGGGAAGAAAAACACCGGTGCACCATTTCCAACCACGAGAAGTGAGCCCACATCACAGCTAAGCTCCAGACGGCAGGTTTTGGAGTCTTATTCCCTGATATTCGGGCATCTCACCTCTGATTGGATAACAACGCTACTCTACCACTGACTTGCAACATTGATGTTTCATCTCCACAAAAAACACAAGCCAGGAGGAGTACAGCCGTGTGCTAACGGTTAGCTTCTACTAGTTGAGACGTTCTCTGCTGTTTCCTGGCCTTCCCTGTCGTGAGTCAATGTGGGTGAGTCCATGAATTAAGTGACAGTGTGACGTAGATCTGTCAGGATCTATTTTCTCTCAGAAGCTAATGCAGGTGCATGTGTAGGAGACTATTTTCCTGTTCAGCCTGTATGAAAAACTCAGTGACTGATTATAAGAAATATGATTTTAAAATGGTCTTTCTGTGTTCCACAACTTTAAAACATGTGATGGACGTTTATCATCGTGATTTCAGGAAGAAACTAAAACGTCCAAAACCTCAGCACCAAGAACTAACCCATTACCTTTCCCCTGCTTGCTTTAATTTGTTCAGCGTTTAAATGAGTGTGTCCTCGTTAGACACACACACACACACACACACACACACACACACACACACACACACAAGTTAACACAACAGTGTTGTTGATTCCAGTTTTACGAGGCTTTTGGCAGCCTGGTGCAGGTAATTACCCTTGTGGTCTCCCAGCTGGGGCTCTCCTCCTCCTCCTCCTCCTGCTTCCTCTTTTTTCCCCACCCCTACTTCTCTAAATCTTTAGTTTTTACACCTATTAGTTCAGCTTCCAGCTAAACGTCCTGGTGTTTACTTTACAAACCAGAAATATTTGCTGTAAGACCAGCATGGACTTGACTTCTACTAAACAAAAACCCACATGGGATGAAAGAAAAATTAAAAAAGGAGACTTGAAAAGGGTGAATTTTGAGGGTTAAATGTGGAGTCATTCTGCCCCCTGCTGGGAATCACAGCTGTTCTTTTAAATAAAATAATGTAAATTAGTTATTATGCAGAAGAACAACTGCTGTACTCTAAACAAGGATGCACAAATACCCTAAAAGTACACTTAAAATCTAGCAAGTATTGCTAAAGTGACGTTTTCTGGGTAAAATTCAGGCAAAATTACTTTCTACAAAGAGTAAGACGGTAATAATTTATGTTTTCCACTTTAAATAGTCTAAAATAAACCTTTTAGACTTCCAAAGATTATGCGATTGTTGCATAGCTGCTTTCAAGCCAAATATTTTACCTTTTCTAGTACTTCATATATTTCTTCTAGTTTCTGAGCGCGATCTTTCAGCTCAGTGCTGACACGGCTGTACTCCTTCAACCACTCCTGATAGGCGGCCTCCTCCAGGTCCACGTACGCAAAACAGAGAGTCCTCAGGCCTGGGGGACATTAATAGATTGTATTTAGAGAAGAAAGAAAAGGACAAGAATACAACAACTATGGATTAAGAAGGAAATCAACAACAGAAACATCTACCTTCAGTGGCAAACTGCTCCAAATGAGCAACAGTTAAGTCTTTGTACTGAGACGCTTCGTGCAGACGCTCAAAAATAACATTATCCTAAAAAAGATGAGAGTTTCAGCATTTACAGAAAAATTTGGAACAAGCCTTAGGATCAGAAACAAAGACGTGAACATACGGCTCCTTTGCAGTAAAGCCTCAGCTTCCCATTGGGCGTCCTGACCACCACAGACATGCGTTTGCGGTTGCTGTGAAAGAAGAAGCATTGAGGTTTGATGCATGACTCAATCACGAGTCGTTTAAAATGGTTAACGTGACATTTCAGGAAGAGTTACCTGGAAAACTCCAGCACATTCAGCAGCTCGTAGCTCATCTCTTTTCCTCTCTGAAAAGTGAAGAAAAATCTCAACATCTGCTCCTAAAAAAACAGAGATGCTTGGACAAACTTTGGCACGCTTACGGCTTCGATGATGACGGAATGAGGGGTCCGAGCGGTGAAGACGAAGCCCAGTCCTTTAGCCGCTTTGACCAGCGCTCCTTCGTCGGGCGAGGAGGCCTGGTAGATGATCTGGTCACCCTCTCTCTCTGGAACAACCGTGTGGCACACCGCCATCATCGTCAGGAACTCACAGATCTGAGGCCATGTGGGCTGAAAACAAAAAAGATGAATTCAAGTCAGTTTGGGCTATTAAAATGTTTAAATACAGGAGAAGTCCTCGGGACACTCACGTGGTTTTTCTCAATGTTCTGGATGAGAGTTGGATCGTCAAACTCTGTGGAGTTGTTGCTGTTGGACGGCAGATTGCTGAAAGAACATTTATTATTTTAGTTACACTCTTAACACAAAGCTCATGTTAACACTAGGGGGTGGGAATTTAACGCGGGTTATTACAAATAAATAATTAGAAGAAAAAAATGCGTCAACAAATTTACTGAAGGAGCCCAAACGAAGTTTTGCATCCAAATTAATGCCCTATTTATCAATAAATATCATCAAGCTGCACATCAAAAAAAAAAAAAAAACACCAGAGCCTGGGGTACAAGACCATATAAAACTTTTTTATGGGCTCCAAACACACCTAAATCGCTCTTCGTGAAGAAAAAAAAGAAAGAAAACCGTTATTTTTGTGGTTGGTAGAAGGCAGGCAGGCAGGCAGTAACTTTATCCAGATAACATTTATTACAGCAGGAGGGACAAACATAAACGCAGCATTCATCTTGAAAACCTCAGCAGAACTTCCCCTGAACTCTACACCACACCTCTATCTATATTAGCAGTGCTCTGCGGCCACCTAGTGGTCAGTTTAGCACACATTTACATATTCCATGTCTATTTATACTTCATCAACAACACAAATACTAATATTTACACATCCCAGCAAATCCTACAATGGTTATGTTCATAATGAGACCAAAGTAATCAAACAGACCTTGTGGTTATAGAAATAAACTCATTAAAATGTGGTTATGTCATCTGTGCCTCACTAACATTATTTTTAATAAAAATAAATTGTTTGGGGGCAAACTGTCTTGAACGAATAAATTTGATTAATTAATTAATCAAGATTAATTCATTGCAAAGCCCATATTAATGTTTTTTATCGAGTCCCACCCCTAGTGAATCAACTTAGAGAAAACAGGAAAGGACAAGAAACATTAAGAAAGGCAAAAAGGAAAAGCATGACGATCACCAACCTGAAATCTTCCATTGAACGATCACAATCAAGATCAGGGAAATGGCTGCAGTGAGGGATGAGGGTGGATTGCAAAAAGAAGCAGTTCAAAAACAGCTGATTAGTTATTTTAATGAAGCGTACATAACTAGACTAACCTGACTAGGTTACTCTGTTACATGATTCAGAGAGTGAAACAGCAGAAGTGTGTTTAGCAGCAATCAGAGCTCACACTCCCTCATTAGAGTGCTCCTTTCACAGATCAACTCAAGATGGTAAAGAGCTGTTTAAATAAATAAAGCACGACTCACCCGTACGTGATTCCTGCAATGGTGCACTTCTTAAAGTGCATGATGTTACAGGTGAGGGTTCCCGTCTTGTCAGAAAAGAGGTATTTTACCTGGAAGAGACGAAGATCACATGCGATCAAAATGACCAGCGTGCTTCATTAGTCCTGCATTAACGAAGGAGAACTAACCTGGCCCAGTTCTTCGTTCAGATTAGATGTTCGAGCCATGGCTGGTGTGTCCGTTTCTGAGTAATACATCTCCATGTCCTGAAGCCAAGGAGACACGTCCCTCTTATGTAAACATGGTTTTTAAGAACGGCAATTGTTAAAATGTAGATCAGTCCTACCCAGTTGATGAAGAGAGCCTGTGTGAACTTCACCACCTCTAGAGTGACCAGCAGGCTGATGGGGATCAGGTTGTTGTAGAGGATGATGAACGTTAGCAAGTTGTATGCAAAGTTAGTAGAGATGTCACCTGGTTTAAAAACATAAATCAGTATTTCCTCTGGTTCCTCATCTCCATGCTCATGAGGCGTGTGTTTGTTCTCTCACCTTCACGGGAAAGGTACCAACAGGCTTCGTCTGTGTGTTCTCTATTCCAGATCGCTGCCCCCACAGAGCTGACCAGCGCCATGACCAGCAGGATCCCAAACAGGACCAGGATCTGCATGTTGGTCACCCGCTCCACGTTGGAGCGCTTCAGCGGCGCCTTGGTGGAGTTCTGAAAGGTAAAGGCATAAAAATCCAGCAACAGTGCCATGATGTAAAAACATAAATAAATAAGCTAAGCAATCAAAACAGCGAATGTAAGGATTTCAATTAAAGCTTTTCAAAAATTGCTTGAATAAAAAAATCTATTTAAAAACGGCTTTTATTTTAATTTCATGCTACTTTTTCATATTTTGAAAATAATCATCTTCTTGAGCCAGTATGTGCTAAAATGACCCATTACATGGTTAATGAAAGGTCACTCAGAACCCACCGCCCTCTGTGGCCAGAATATCTCACTTGCAACTTCAGAGTGGCGGGTCGCTCCCTGTTAGTCTTAATAAAGTGGAGCTGACATGCCTGGCGCTGCAGTCAGCTTCCAGCACGTTTCCTGGATGTTTTAGATCATGAACACAGCTGATTTGTTAGACTTAGTGATGAATCACTCCTGAAGACACTAATGAAGACTGAAGAGACATTTAAGCTGTTAGATTAAAGTGTTAAAAAGACGAACGCACAGCGAGATAAGTTTCACTTTCAGTTTTACAACAGGGAAATAATAACGACACTAGGGGGTGCTAAAGGGAAGAAAAACTGCATAGTTTTTCTTTAAAATCGGAATTTTGCATATTCAGACAAGAGTTACCTGCATGAGTTTGGAGTCGTGGCCGGTGTAGACTACAATTCCCGCAACCCACTGTGTGTTCCTGAGCTGAGCCCCACGTAGCAGTACCTGGTCTGGACCCAGAGGAACTGGACTTTTGAGGAAAATAACAAAAATAGGTTAAAAAGTGTTAAAAATGGCTAAAAACTAATGAGCAATATTTTTTTTTAACCCTGGGAGTAAAGCTGCTACCAAAAACTGAAACTTTGTGTCTCACTTTTGGTTATCTAGCCGGAGAGTGCCGGTGAAGTCATACAGATGTCTGTTGGGGCCTTCACACTCCAAACGGCCTGACAGAGACATCAGATCCTCCAGGGTCTGAAGGCCGGCGGTGAGCGAGAGACCCTGGAAAAAAAAACAGAGGAAAGCAACTGAGCTGAAATTCCCAGTGGAGTTCCAGTTTAATCAGAGAAACATGTTGTACCTGTCGGATCTTCAGGTTGGTTTCTCCATCCAGGTTGGAGGTCTCAATATAGCACATGGCCTGTGGCTCGCTGCAAAGAGAACGAGCGATAAGATTCATCATCAAAAATATCAAGAGTTGGTTTGATTTGCGCAATTATCAAAACTTTACTTGATTTAAAGGATTTCATTATTGAACAATTTGCTTCTACTTGTCCAGAAATTATACAGAAAAGTTCAATCATATCAATAAGTTATTAGATATTAGTGTTGGCCACTTAAAGGTGATGCGAAGCTAATAATTGTTGTTATTATTATTAAACACATATTCATGCATTTGCACAATCATAAAACAGAGTCTGACCTGGAGGAAACTATAACCATGTCAGCTGGAAGGTGCTGGCCATTGGTCACCTTCACTATGTCTCCTACCGCCACCTGGTGGCCAGGAAGCAGCAGTGCAACAGCAGCAGGGAGGGAAACAGAAGGGGTGAGAGGGGGTGGGGTTAAGGTCAGGGGTCAAAGAGAGTTAGAGAGGTGAGGAGAAGACACAAAAAGCAGGTTAATCGGTGCCTAGAAGGAATTCAGCCATCAGATGGAAAAAGGAGTGGTGACGTCACGTGACAGAGAGAGCACAGCAGTGGAAAACCAACCAGCCAGAACGAGGCACAAATATTACACTGGGGGGGGGGAGACAAGAAATAATAACTGAAGAAGTGTTTATTTTACGAGATGTTCACACTTTACAATCAGAGGGGAAAAAAACACCCCAACTACAAATCTGTGGAAGAGCGTCATCAGAATGTCTGAAAAAAGCACATTCTGACTCTCAGACACCAGAAAAAAACTCCCGCTGTCATTAGAAAAAAGGGAAAAGCATGTGAACAAGTTCAAACAGGCAGCATGCTGCGTCGAGAGGGACCGAAACACTACTGCGGGTTTTTTTATTCCCTAAAAATGTCCACAAATAAAACAGGTAGAATATAATCGGTCCAATGGAAATCTAAATATTCAGAAAAATTCACGCTAACTTTATTCTGTACAAATGAAACAGAAGGAAAATCATGTTCATTTATATCAATAGCTAAAATATAAAAAAGTACATAATTTAAATCTTCCAAGCAAAGATTAGAGAGAAACCCGGTGGGAAATAAAACGTCTTCAAAAACAGACGTTGAGCTGGAACTGATTCCCTCACCTGTCCCGAGACAGATGAGCTCAAAGTCTGATGAACAAGCGTGTCACCAAAACAACAAGGACTTAAAATTTGACTTGATTCAACCTAATGGAGCGTGGCCGTACGCAGCTGGGCGCCGTTAATGAGCACATTCAAATAGAAACGTTCTCGTTCTGCAGCCATTCTTTAAAACTTTTACTCGTTTCAATTCCATAATTATACCGCACTTCCCGTTTCTGCACTCAGTTCCAACTAAAATACGACTGTGAAACAGAGACGAGGCACATGAGCGTTATGGGCTGAAAGTGATACCTGCTTCCAGATGATGGTGTGCCACGCTCCGCTCTGCAGCACTGAGAGACAAACACAACACAGCCGTCAGTCAGCCTACACATCAGGACTCATACACAATTCATGGCCTCTAAACTTTTGTCTTTTTGTCCGAGTGGCCCGAGCGATATTGACAGACAAACAACAGCCATTCATCCGGTCATGAAAGGAAAACAAAACCCAAGCAAATAGACGCAGGCGCAGCCCGGCAGAGAGTTAATGGACATTAACGGGCACTCTCGCCATACCTGTTGTCTTCTTCTTGTTTATGGTGTTGTCTGCTTTGTGTCTTTTCTGTAACAAAGTAGGAAAAAGATCCACATGATGCCCCTCTCCCTCTCTGTCCTTTTACAGAGTTAAAGAAAGCCGCTCACATAGTCTTCTATGATCTCTTTAATCCCGGCCACAGTGAGGATGAAGATGAGCGGGACCAGCGTGGTGTAGCGGCCGGTCGGTGACACGTCGGGGATTTGCTGATGAGAAAAAAAGAACACAGCACAAATAAAAACAGCTATTTGGAAATTAGAGAGATTCATATTGGACAGGATTTCTCTCAGCGTGTCTTTCAAATTCAAACCACACAAATGCACGAACAAATAAGGGAAAACACGAAAAAGCTGAATATTAATTACAATGATGATATCCATTGTCATAAACTCCAAAAACCCTCAGAACTATTCTTTTGCCTCTACATAGCATATGTAACTGTTGGGACTCAAAATGACACAGGAGCCTAACCTGGCAAGCTATCCTATACTCTGGCCACAACCCATTAGTCAGAGGACAGAATCTACAGTTGTCTTTCAAACAGTCTTTGCATGCTATTGGACAGTGCTAGGACCCATCAGAGCAACGAACAATGTGATGTATTAATCGCTACAGCAACAAGTCAACCTTGGTCACCTGCTCCACGAGCCATACACCGTCGATGAAAAAGAAGCTAATACACCGTTTTTCTAAGTAAATTACTTGGGTACCTCTATCTGCTCACGTCTCAAAGAAAAGGCCAAGTCTAAATCGTCTAAATCGTCTAAATTTTATGCCAAAGCTGTTTCAAATGAGCGCCAATCCTGAACCGTCACTAGGGCAGCACAATAAATCACAAATATATCGTTATCGCGATATCAGCATGCACAATATGCATATTGCAAAGAACAGATAAATATCGCAATGAATGGTCCGCTCAAATGCATTCTGTCAATCAAATGGAAGCATTATGTTTGTTTTTTTTAAACAATTCAAATAGAGCTCTTCACCCATTTGGCCAATTGGGTGGGTTCCTATAGGTTAGATGCCCGCCCCCGAGGCTGATGGCACTTCATTTTGATGGTTAGCAAACACCCGAGTTAGCTTTGCTCTGCTCTTTCTGCTGATTTTGCTTTTCCCGGGATCCACTGATTCCCCTTTCTTGTTCATTTTCTTTTTCCCTTTCCTCACATCTTTTGCTTTTCTCATTTTTATGATTTTTTTGTCATTTTTTTATTTCTTTGTTTTTGATTATTTTTGTACCCAAATTAAGTTTTTATTTATCACAAGTAATAGCGTCATCGTAATATTAATCACTGTTACCGCATATCGCAGGTTTTCATATCATGCAACCCTAACCGACACCATCTTTGTAGTTTTTCTCCATCACAGCTTAAGCCTGCCCAACAAATGTAGGGCGCTATTATTGGCAAGGCGCAAAACTACTCAACCAATGGTAGACCGGAAGCTAGACCGACCTGCAGAGCAACATCTTTTTGCTACTGCTGGTCTAGATTTCTAGGCTCCCAGGAGCACCGAGAAATGGTCAAACACAAACCTATCATACAATGAAAAAGAGCTGTGTGCTGATTGACCAGTTTACCCTGATGGCTCTACGTCTCTGGCTAAAACTACAAACTCTGTGAACAAGGGTCAGAGGTTTGTGGATGAACAAGGAACACGAGCCGTGGATCTATCTAGCGTTTATTCATATTCTGAATATTCCCAGTAAATCCTGGAACCTGACTGGTACTCCAATATTCCTTTTCATGTGTACCTCTCCTCCAACAAGGGTGTTAGCAGTAGCTCAGACCAGCATTGGAAGTAGATCAGGAAAGTTTTGTTTTGCAATAAGCATTACTGCTGTAGTGGGTTAGGAGATCCTAATTTAAGGGTGTGTGTCATGTTTATGACGTGTTAAATCAGCTTTTCTCAGAACGAACCCTTTCTCCGTGGCCATTATAACACTAGCAGGTCGGAGATGGTACACTTTTGGTCTGCTAGATTAGACACCCAAAGCTGCCTATATTCAGAAACGACAAGGTAAATGTGGTTTTAAATTCTAGTACACCTTTAAGGTCTAATTAGATCATAAAGTCTAATTAGACGTTAAGGTCTGTGATCCCGTATCAATGACACGAGCTGTCTGGGGACATTCTTAT
Source organism: Nothobranchius furzeri (assembly GCF_043380555.1). Taxonomy (NCBI): domain Eukaryota; kingdom Metazoa; phylum Chordata; class Actinopteri; order Cyprinodontiformes; family Nothobranchiidae; genus Nothobranchius; species Nothobranchius furzeri. The sequence continues at coordinate 50,986,186 of NC_091747.1, forward strand.
GAAACCTGATATGGTGAAAGGTAGATCAAGGTCATTTTTGAGTTTATTCTACTAACGTAAGTAAATACCTCACTAAATATACATAAAACAGCATTAAAGAAAACAAACATCCAATGTTGACCTTATATTTCTTTAAAATAGACATTGCAGGATGTACGATTCAAAGACTAGGTTCAGAATCAAAGTGAAATCTGAGCTGCGACCCACTGGTGCCAGCGGCACCGGCAGCTCTTGTGCTCAGGACGTACCTGCATGAGTGCAATGAACAGGAAGAAGGCATTGGCCGCCCGTCTGATCTGCTCATAGAGAAACCGGGGCAGAAAGGTGAGAATTCCATACTTGGTGGTACTGCAAAGCAAAAAAAGTGCCGAAAAAGAATAAATTAGAGGGAAATGTGTGCATTAATTGTGTGCTAATTACTTATTTCACCTAAATTCTCAGGGGCATTGTCTTAAAGGCTGAATAACACATTCAGGTTTTTATGCTGCAGCACTTAAAAATCTATTAGAAACACTTAACTTGTGCTCCAAGAGGGCAAACAGTCAATATGGGCCGCACGCACATCAGCCGTAAAAATAGATCAGGACTATTTTTTTAACCAGAACACTAAATTTAGAGAAAACTTGCAGAAAATAAGAGCAAAAATAACCTTGGCAGCCTCAACGGGTCTGCCAGTCAACTGCATTGATAAGACGGCTGCATTGATTAGCCCTGATATAACCGTTAGCTACAGTAAGAGCTTTCACAGACACTAAAAAAATACAACCTTCAAGCTGAGGGTTGATTTGTTTTGTTTTTTATCCTTGTGGGGCCTGGGTGGAGAGTAAAAGCCTTCTGCAATGAATTTTGTTTAATGGACAGCTCATGTTCGCGCGTGCGGGTGCACAGAGTGCAAGTGACAAAGCACATCCGTCCACTGCAGCTCAGAATCTCCAAGGAGATGAACCCATAGCTGCTCCTCCCCCCTCATCTGTCTTTTACTCACACAGACACTAAGCCCAGAGAGCAGGACATTACACGGAAAAACTGTAGAGCAACAGCTGTTCGTGTGTCACACGGACACGCAGCTTCCTGACCCTGATGCTACAGAAACCTCAGAGCTGCTGATACACCTGTGTTCAGGTAGATAAAGTTGCCCTAATCTAATCAAAGACAAGTGATACCAGACTCCCCAAACTGCCTACTCGCTTTTTTTTCTACCGTTTGAAAGATAAAGTGAAAATTAAAACATCTGGATGTTATTTTTTATAGTATGGATGTTGAAATCGGGGGAGTGTCAACAGCTGTTTGCAGCAGGGGTGATTCTCTCCTGCAGGAATTGTGTTGTTAGAAAAAACAATCTTCTGAACACATTAAAGGCCAGAAGAAAGCAGGTGGCCTTTTCTCCTGAAAAATGAGCAGGTTAACAGACGATGCACCGGTTACCCAATCAGGACGGGACCAAAATCGGACGATTTTTGTTTTCTGGCTTGAAAAGCCTGACTGATGACAGACTTTTCTCCTTCCGACGCAGCCATTTTAACTCCATGTGTAATATTCATAAGGTTTTTCAAAATACAATTAGAGAAATGTCCCTTTACTCTATAATTTGGTGCCATTTTGGTGAAAATCTTTAATTGATCATGTTTTATTATAAAGCAGAAACTTTAAGATTTTACAGAAATTAGAAATGCATCATTTCACTGTGGTTGGAGATGCAACCTTGAGGAATTTTTTTTCTCGTGAGCACTTTGCATGTCTTCCAAAAATCCTGTGACGGGACAGCAAGGCCTTGAGACTCACATGAGGACACTGACAACTCTTGAGAACATTTGGACGCATTTTGCAAACTTATTTAGAATGTTCTTCACAATTTGTTGCAAACATCCAAAATAGCATAGATTAAAAAAAATTGGCAGGTTACAAAAACCCGAAAATCGGAATTGGCCTAGAAAACTACAATCAATGGATCTCCAATAAATTCCATTAAAGAAATAAAAGTTTGAAGGTCTGGGAATAGAGAGGATCCCGGTTGAGTATACAGATAAAAGCTACAAGGCTTTAATCTCAGAAAAATCAATAAGGCTATTGAACCTTTAAAAACACAAACTAAAGAGGTTCAGAAACACAAGGACATCAAACACCTTTCCTCTGGAGCAAGAATGCTCCTGCCTCACCAATCGGCACGGACAAAGGGGTAGAACGCCACACGGGACCCAATCAGATGATCCAACAAGCTCCCACGAACTAAACACTCGTCCTTTTAAAGTGAAATTGAATATTCCAAACCCAGCAATGGCAAGACTCTGGAGCGTAGACACCAAGCCTTTGAATGGATTCTCCTCTCCAAACAGAGCTTGTACTAATAAAAAAGTTACTACCACAGCTGAGTCCATAACATACGCTGATGACATGGGATGGTGTTGATGGAAGACACTTGTGCAGTTTGGTCCCGTCAACTACAAAATTACTAGAGGTCGGCCGGCATTGGTTTTTCTATTGCCGATACCGATGTGTAGGAGACACGGTCAGCCGATGGCCGATACGTACTGCCGATTTTCATGTCTAATATCTAGACACTTTCCACCTTATTTTTGTGCTAAAACGTCACCAATAACATCGGTTGATGCGCAAAATTTCTGAAACTGAATTAGTTTTTTAACTCTGAAGGGGCACCCTGTGGGGGACGCTCCAGGAGTATGGGGTGGGTGGCTTTTCCGTTAAGGGCCATCCAGTCCCTTTACCAGAGGAGTGTGAGTTTGGTCCGCATAGCCGGTAGTAAGTCGGACCTGTTCCCGGTGAGGTTTGGACTCCGCCAGGGCTGCCCTTTGTCACCGGTTCTGTTCATTACCTTTATGGACAGAATTTCTATACACAACCGTAGTGTGGAGTGTGTCGAGTTTGGTGGCAGGAGAATCTTGTCTCTGCTTTTTATGGATGATGTGGTCCTCCTAGCTTCATCCAGCTCTGACCTTCAGCTCTTGCTGGGTAGATTCGCGGCCGAGTGTGAAGCGCCTGGGATGAGGATCAGCACCTCCAAATCTGAGACCATGGTTCTCGACCGGAAAAGGGTGGCTTGCCAACTCCGGGACGGGAGAGAGGTCCTGCCTCAAGTGGAGGAGTTTAAGTAACTCTGGGTCTTGTTCACGAGTGAGGGTAGGAGGGATCGGGAGATTGACAGACGGATTGGTTTGGCGTCTGCATCACTGCAGACGCTGAGCCGATCTGTCGTGGTGAAGAGGGAGCTGAGCCAGACAGCCAGGCTCTCGATTTACCGGTAGATCTACGTCCCAGTCTTCACCTATGGTCATGAGCTTTGGGTAATGACCGAAAGAACGAGATCGCGGATACAAGCAGCCGAAATGAGTTTCCTCCGTAGGGTGGCTGGGCTCAGCCTTAGAGATAGGGTGAAGAGCTCGGACATTCGGGAGGGACTCTGAGTAGAGCCGCTGCTCCTCCGGATCGAAAGGAGTCAGTTGAGGTGGTTTGGGCATCTGGTCAGGGCAGGATGCCTCCTGGACGCCTCCCTGGGGAAGTGTTTCGGGCATGTCCTGCCGGCAGGAGGCCCCCGGGTCGACCCAGGACACGTTGGAGAGGACGGTCTGGAGCTCCCTAGATGGGATGCTGCCCCCGCGACCCGGACCCGGATAAGCGGAGGAAGACGCCGACGACAACTTTGAAGTTAGCCAACTGCTAAATCTCAACTTTGTGCACTGCCCAGTGTTAAAACCAGACACCTAAACTAGAGTGTTTATTATGCAGATGTTATTAGTGAATGTAAAAATACATTTAAATTAAATTCTGCAAAAGTACCAGGCTGCCCGAAGATGTGCCTGACTTTAAATCATCTTTACTAATGGACAAATTTATGCAGATGCATAAAAAACTGTAAATATCAATCTGATATATTGGTCTACCCCTAATATTTACACACTAAAATGACAGATTTTCAGATACAGCCAGAAACCACAGAACCATACGCGAGAGAAAAGATCTGCACCGTTGTTCCAAAGCTGCAAAAAACACAGGTCACGTCTAAAAGAGAATCACACCTACAGAAGACAGGTGTATCCTCGGAGAAACACCAAAATAATCCTCACACAGCTCAGATCAGGTGCTTTGTGTAATTTGTGGAAACATCTGTAAGTGTAGCCGCTTTAATTTCAGCTTTAAATATTTATGAGGACGTATTGATTGACACAAGTCGGCCTCACCCATCTAAAGGGTTTGATATCGTTTAAAATCAACAGATTTTCAGCTGTACAACTAGAAATGTTAGTAAGTGGACAACTTTAGAAAACGAAAGGGAGGGGGGAAAAGTACAAAGTCTAGTTGACTTATGAAGTGAGACCTACATGCTGTCAGAGACCGTCCTTCAACTCTCCTATGGGGATCTAAAAAGCCTCTGAGCAAACATCTGATTACAAGTGAGATAAAAAACTCAAAAGATTATTCCAAATTATCAAAATTTTATTAAATCAGTTCTGTTGGAGTTTTTGTTTTGTTAGAGTATAATATATGAAATTATGTCGTTTAAATAATGATTTACGCAGTTTTCTAATAAAATGCCATTCATTTTATGGATCAGCTGATCAGATCAGTTATCAACTATCAGTGCATGATGAACGGATTCTGGAGGAAAAGTTAGAAGCTCTGCAGTGGCACCTACCTGACGTGGTTGTCGCAGAACTTGGTGTTTTGTGTCCGGTTGAGCAGCACCGTCCGCGCCGTGGCATCTACCGGATCGGCCTGGGAAGTGGTCCCGGACATCTCGTCATCTGCTTTACGGTAACCGGCGGACGAGCCAGAAGGTCCTGCACCGTTGGATTGATGAGAGAGAGGTGAGGCTGGGTGAGCGCGAGTCGGTGTGGGGTGGGAGGGGGGAGACACACACACACACACACACAAACCGGAGTTTACGGCTCAAAAGGCGACCAATTACGATCAGAGGATGTCCAGTGGAGCCGGTGGGTCGATTCAATGACGTTTCCCATGAAACACCCCCCTCCTCCCTCCCTCTTTCATGGAAGCTCACGCGTGTTCCGCGACGCCCACGGGACCCCCCCGTGTGAAATAATGGATGTGCTGAGGGATGCACAATAGCGAACAAACACACTAGTCAGTTTTGTCTCGGCGGCTCGTCCATCCTGCGCTGCCTAAACACACAGCGACCACACGCGTGCCCAGAAAACCCAGAGAAGTGACAGAAGAAGCCGTTCCTCCTCCTCCTGCAGGCTCGCCGCCTCCCCGCCCTCCGGCCGGGCTTTGTCATCTCAGAAGCAGCGTCGTGATCTGCGCTCGTTCACCCCCGCTGGAGCACCGTGAACCGGGACATGTTCCCCTTCAACAATGCAGAACAAGTCTGCGGAGGCATTTGAGGGCGTTAGGGGGGAAAAATGCTAACAAGTCCGAGTCCTCCAGGTTTACCCAGCGGCGCGAGGACAGATGCTTCGCCGCGCTCCCCTTCACCTCCCTCGGCTCTGAGGAACAGGAAGCTGCCGGTGGAACAAAAGAAAAGAAAAGTGTTTCTCCACGCTCCGACTCCCTTCCGCTTTCAGGTAGTTTTTTAGGCTCCCTCTCCTCTCTGATGAGCAGCTCTAGCTCCCCAGACAACGCGGAGAAGCCATATGGAGCCCCTTCAGTGCCGGAGAGGAAAAGCCGTGACTCCGCTTTTAAAGGGCCAGAAGCCTGATATCGCCTCCTGCTCTTGTAGTCAGGCACAGATGGGTCAAATGACATCTAGGAGTCAAACTAACCATCCATCCGTCAGGGGTCACGTCATGTCTGAACAACCGCTTTATCTAAAATGGAGAAATTAACACAGTCTAACATTTATTTGGCAATCCCTTCAATCATGCCAATGCAAGCCTTTCAAGAGAGATTAATTACATCACAAAGATTTGTTATTTGATCGCCTTTGGGATATCATTCTTTGGATCACTGGATGGGTTCGTGAGTGAAAACATCAACAGACCAATTGCATGAATAATTGATTTAAAAAAAACAATAAGCAGTGGCAGGGTTTCCTTGGATTGAATTTCCACAGCACTGAAACCTCAATTCTGCAGTGTCCTACACTGTACGTTCTTATCATCCTTCATCAGTAAGTGGAAAAGACTCGAATTTCATTATTCCCCACTCAAGCACAGGAATCTGGAGTAGCCGAGAAATCGTAAAGGAAAGAGAATTAAGGCATCTTTGCAGTATTGGCAAAGAGGTGTGTTGTGGAATTTTCTTTAGCGAGATACATCTTTCAAATATGACCTGCTAAATAAAACGTCTCGACAGTTTAAGAGCTGTAAACATTTGAAGAAAGCTACTCCGTGCAATGTCTACAAGGCAAAGGGGAAAGGGGAAAGGTCAAAGTCTGCTCATGCAATCTGACAATAAAAAGCCTACCAGTCTTCTCGGTATCACTAACCTCTTGAAAAAAGAAACCGAACAGTATGTTGCAATGACTGTCAGGCATGTTAGATAACTCATGATAGCTGAAGGTAGAAGGCTAAAGGTGCATTATCTTTCATGTCTTTATCGGTGGAAAATCTGACTGTGATCTCCATTTCTAAACCCCATCAGACTCCACTCTTCCAAAAAAGATCAATAAGGGCTTTCTCAGCACCTCGCTTCTGCTATAATTCATTTCTAGGCAGATCAATGCTTCGGCTACTCATCTCTGGAGTACAGGCGTGTTTGTGTCCGTAACTCCGTAGCGAGGCATCACTGATGAGTCCGCAACAAAACAATGCAAGGTCGATTACATGTGAAGAGCCCAAGGTACTGGGAAATGGTCTGATAGCCTGCAGCGACAACAGGTAAGATAAGACTGATCGCCAAGCAGGATTCCACCAGACACCTTTTTCACCCGTACTTAGAAGTAATCTAACTTGAACCACTTCTAAATGTCGGCATAGATCCTGTTAGTCAAATTAAGGGCAACACCGTTCAGTTTCATCATAAGTCCAGGTATTTCAGGATGAATCGGTGCCCATTTTTACTGTTTAACAGCAGCTTCGACTGCTGAATAAAAGATCGACGGTGGCTGCATAATTCATCTACATTTTCCCGTATGGAAGAACATATTTCACTAGATGCTACCTCTCTGCTGAGCCCGTGCTTTCACTCAAAACAGCCGTGCTCTAAAGTGTATTTTATGTGGCACAAACGTATGGCTTCAGAGACGCTTGCACATTTAATCCAATCATGCATTTCAGAGATGAAATGAGCCGAAAGGCAAAGGCTACTAATCATAACGACAGCTTTAGCAGGATTGTTTAAATTACCGCCAGATGTTCAAGCACTGCCATCCCCCCCCCCCCCACCCACCCCGCCAGATACACTTGGTACAGATGCTCGAGGTGATTTTCTGTTTTTATTGCCTGGAAAGTGAAGTTTGAGCGCCGTCCAGAGTGTGCATATTTATCACAGCGTGTTTGTCTTGAACGATTGAACAGGAACGTTTATGGCGGAGCTGTTTTTAATCATCTGACAAGCCCATGCCAAAGTGTTTTTAAAGAGCAAGTCACCCCCTACAAGAAACTTACTTCACTCCCACTTCATGTTTGAAAAATGCAACAAATGCTTTTGCTTGGCAGACCGAGAGGGCGGAGCCACTAACAAATACACACACACAGGCTCATAATGGCATTATGACATCATAATGTACCAGATGACATCATAACATACCCCTTTGCCAATAGCGGTGGCAGGTTTAAATTCAAATACAGTGCAGAATTTTTCCCTGACGACAGCGCAACACTGACAGTTTTAGGCAGAATATTTGAATTTTAACCAAGATGCACTGAAGTTCCAAATTACTGACTACACGTATCTGTAGCACGATTAGACACTCCTTTATATAGTTTATCAGCAAAAAAAAATGTGATTTGGGGGTGACTTGCTCTTTAAGCTAAACTCTAAACTACAACCATCCACTTAGCTTGTTATGTTTACTACATACTCCCTTGACCTCAAGAACTTTATCATTCATTAGAAACATTTCACTTCCACCAAAAATGTGAATGAAACTAACTCTAATGTAATTTTTACAACAATTCTGTCTGCACCTCACTCTGTTATGAAGAAAAATCCTGTTAATCTGAAGTTTAAGCCAAAGACTAAGCTATGCAATTCAAATAGAACAAGTCTGTGACTTTTATCAAATGTGTCTCTGCTCCTCTTTAAAGCCTACAACTGAGAAGATGGAAGATGTTACCGACAGAGCTCCGTCTGCCATGACGACCCTTTTGTCCCATTGTGGCTCTGGTCTCCTAGGCGACCAGCAGGCCCTACGTCCAGATCCGGGTTAACATGGTTACTATCGATCCCCATAGGTCCATTTGCGGCCGAACCAGAGCAGGAAGTAAGGATAGAAAGACTCTTATGGACATGGAGCGAGTGAGCATGGTAATCCTTTCTGTGTCTGCTCTGCAACTTCACCCGCTGCTAATCCATAACCTGTTAATCCCTCAGGTGCAACACGTGCACACTCCTGACACCATGAATACTATGAAATGCACAGTCAGGTGAACGCACGCATGTTTTTGCTAGAAAAAATGGAATACCCCAACATGCAGCTGCACCTCTATGCCTCCCTGCACCCAGCTCATTCACACATGCAGCAGTGGTCCTCCTGTGCTCACATGTGCCAGACACACATGCATGAAGTGTATGTTTAAAACATGCATGTGCTTATTTTGAAAGTTGACTAGTTTATTAGTCTTCATGAGCATGGTTTAGTATAAATTAAGGTTGGGTGATACATAAAATTCTCCCAAACGATCAAAATTGTGAATTTGTGGGCCTGATGCAAACTGTGCAGCGCACCACCAATCACTATCATTCTTACTTAGTTTGGAGAGGCAGGCCACGAGTGATCCAGAAGCTTGAGATTGCTGGTTTTTTTTTTTATTTCACTGGATATTTGATGCGTCAATCAATAACCTACTGCTCCGAAATTAGCTTGAGCGACACGCGAGAGTAGGGTGCGGTACCTCTGACCTATCAGCCAATTGTTGAAGATTCTGCCACAGCGGAGATGGTGACTCTTCACCTATTGGATCTGGGAAGATTTGGCTCAAACGTTTGAAGCTAATGTGAGGATGCTAACAGAGAGTTGTGATGAAGAGACACATCTCACCAGCTCAGTGGCTTAGTGGTATGAGTGTCTGGGACTGGGAGACTGGGCTTCCAGTCCAAGTTGGGTCATACCGAAGACTTTAAAAAATGAAAACCAATGCCTCCCCGCTTGACACTCAGCATTACGGGGCTAGATTGGGGTCTTAAAGAGCAAATTGCAGGTTAAATTTTTTTTCTGAATCATATAAAATGCTGTCCAAAAAAATACCATTTCAAAAGCTTATTGTGGATATTTCCTTTTCAAATACATAACAGCAGAGTTTTTCTAGTAGAACGTGGCCTTTCTCAGCAAAGCTCGTTTCTAAATGTGAACCTCTGACGTAACCAAAGGGAGTTAGAAGCTCGGCGCTGCCTCAGCTCAGTGTGGAGAGTGGCTAGTTTTAGAGTAGAGAGGTCATGTGGTCCAGTGTGTGTGTTTACTAGTTTTGGATTGTGTTCTTGTTGATAAACTAGAGTATGTGAAGGCTGTACCAACTCCAGCCTGTCCGGACATCGAGTCCCCGAGTTTCCAGATCAGAGAAACAACGCCTCTATCTCCGTGCCTGAAGGCGTTTTGTGCAGCTGAAAAGACGGACTTCTGTAGCCCGCATCGGTTGGTACCAGAACAGGGAGGTCCGTGCTGGGCTCCGGAGACCCGAGGCGGGGTTTAAAAAGTTTAATGCGGATTTCTGGAGCTCCGATCACCGTCAGAACCAGGTCAGAACCGACCACCAGAAGAGACACGGAGCTCAGCGGGCCAGCTGGTTTCCAGGTCGGAACCAGATCAGAACAGCTGCCTGGACCACCAGGAGAGGATGTGCGGCTTTTAAAAATACCAGCTCGACTGTCTCACTCGTATTTGGTCAAATCCAGCTCACAGAACTCCAGAACCGGATCATAGGCGCCTCTCCCTCTCTCTAAGCTAAACTATGATACATGAACGGATATTAACGAGTATGAGACCGCTGATAGACGCTCATTAATATTAATATTAACTGACCGATACTATTTTAATTGTCTGGTACATGATAGTAGTCTGCACAATATTGTGATGTTAGCACACGAGTTTAAGCTAACATGGTTAACTCACCAGACACCTGCTGCTCCTCCTTGATCTTTCTGCTTTAGCCGATAGTTTCTCCCTCTGGTTGGTCTCTGTCCTCAGGGGTACGCAGCAAACTCATAACTTTATGGTTTTGGTCCATCATGAGTATAATTGTAAACATTTAAAGTTTCCTCTGTGTCAGAGCCGGCATTATGATCCATATTTTTCACTGGATTAAGCTAACAGGACTCCCTCAGATGACGTCACTTGGTTTGGCCAAAAAACAAACTTTGTCACAAAAATGACTCTAAAAGCCTAAATAATTTATGTTTGTGTAAAAAAAATGTTTAAAACGCGTTTCTGTTATGTTTCACTGAACATTGGTTCATGGGAGTCTCTAACCTGCAATTTGCTCTTTAAACCACATGAGTGTGGCTGTGTCTGCAGCACACACTAATGGGACTTTAACTTTAACATCTAAAGGAAAATTTTCATTGTTTTCAGCGATATTTTATTTTGGATTGTGAATGTAAGCCTTGTAATTGGTTTTGAATGATGAGTTATTTTAAATTTCGGAATGGTTTGACGGATGACTTTGTATCCTCGATTGGTGCATATCCTTAGAATCACAGCCATTCTTGCAAAGAAGAGATTGATTTGATGTAGAAGTTTGAATTTGCAAGACTAATTCATAGGTATTAAAAAAATTACTGCTCATTAAAAAAAAACAATCGGCAAAGGACTTGGACTATCGCAGACGATCGAAAAATTCGTCCAATCACCCAACCTTAGTTTAAAGGGTCACTACTTCCTACAAGCGCATGCAACAAGGAGTTCCTGTACAGCGTATACCACTCCAGGCCCGGAGGAGCTACGGATCATTCTGGATCCATAATGTTGTGTCTAAGCCTTTTTCCGCCCCAAACCACAAACTGTAGCTCATGAGGGCCAGGGGGTTGGGAGACGTCTTCTAGCTGCTGTCGGCGCATGCTCCAGACAAACGGGGAGGAAGGGGCATCATCCAGCCTAATTAGAGCAAACTCACTTTTATCAAACCTGTCTGTGAGGCGGGCGCACATGGTAGTGCTGGCGCCCGGGCCTGGGTCCTGCAACTCAGAAGCCTCCTGCCTAATGGTGGTCAACACTAACTGCTCTGTGGGTGTCAAATGAGGTTGCAGCGAGAGAAAACAACACACACACACACATAGGACAACAAGTCAATAAAGAAGTACTGTTCAACACACACACAGCACTTCTAAGATGGCAGTGATTGTACTGTAAATGAGTCTGCACGTGCGTTTTACATTTACAGTGGCATGAAAGATGTCTTGTAGAGCTGGGGAATGGATTTCAACAGAACATCTGTAGCTAGTCTGGGAGCGCCCCCTTGTGGTTAGCCCTTGTAAACACCTCCCCTATCTCCTAAACAGCATTTTCAGAACTAAGGCAGGCATGACAACCTGTCATTATCTTCCCAAAACAGAAGAACTGCTGACAGCTGGCTGATCTGCACGACTCACGCTCAAATGAGACAAACAAACAGGGATGGCTTGTTTCTTTATAAATACACCAGCAGTGCAGTTCATCTGGAAAGACTACTCATTTCATATACGGTAACATGTATGGTGTAAGCTGTAAGGTGGGCTTTGCAAACTAGTTTTTGAGCTTCAAAAGTCCCTCCAAAAAAAAAAAACATACAATGTATCACAAGCTTAGGATCTTTAAAAGAAAATGATGCTTGTGAAAAATGGCAATAAATGTGACAGATTGGCAGCTGTAGACGTCATTGCCTGAGATCTGACAGCTTGCTAATTGGAGCAAAGTGCTGTCAGGTCAGGTTTCAAGAGATTAGAATGACAACATGAAGAGCCTAAGAGGGAATGTGTGTGCAAATGCCTCTGTGTTTTATTCAATTGGAAAACAGCTGAAATAGTGTCGAACCAACATATATCATAGTCCTGAAAAACATTCTGCAGACAGACTCACTTGAAGACCCTCTAAAATTTATTCTTTAATCTATAGGTGACAGAAAGACGACCCAACTCTGATATTAACCTGTCACAAAGTTGCATTTCTAATAAAGTCTATTTTAATTTGACATTTTTTAATTTTATTCTGACACGATAGTTCTTTAAGCCGTTTGTTCATTTTTAAGCTACGTTCAACAAATGTCTGGATTTGAGCCTGCACGGCCCACTTATCACACATCTATGCACAAATTGCCCCGCTTATTATTTCTGGAAGCTGTAATAAACACACACAAACAAACAAGCTTGACAATGTTATTAAAAGCTTCTGAATGGGACGACTGCATGCTCTTCATTTCCAGATCAAACATGTCAGCTTATCAAATCCACGTGTCTCTGTTGCAGCTTCATTTTTAAACAATTATCTTCTATCATAGGAAGTTTGTGTAACATAAAGAGCCCGAGGTATTTTCCTGTGCAAGAACTGGAACTGATCAACTGAGCTGTGAGAAATAAAAGGAACAGAACAAGGTTTCGTTATGAGTGAGGTAGGATGGATGCCAGACGCTCAGGAGGAGGCCATCATGTGGTTTTTAAGACTGGCTGTTATTGGATTGGTTCTGCTGCAGGTGCTTGGTTTGGATGCTGGTGCACAAAAATGACAATAAATTACATTTGTTGTTATTTTTTGTGAGTCACATAAAATAAAAACATGGAGGTTGATCCAGATATTAAAAATATGCCATAAAGTTAATCTGATAGGGTTTATTGTTTATTTGGGAAAATGTATTTTGAAATCAGTTACCATACATAGTCTAAATAGAGAATTAATGATAAAAAAATTATGAAAAATGTCTTCAATTTGATAAAGTCCCATTCATTCTATTAAAAGGTCACATCTTCCTGCTGTCGGATCAGGCACCTGCATGTCTGTCCCTCTTATAAATAAGGGCTATGTCGCTCCATATCATAGCGCAGTCTCAACACGGTTCGTTTAATATGCCGAGCACATAGCGGGTACATGCAGGCCGCTGAGACGGGCCCGATGACGACAATAAAAAACACTTTACGTTTATGGACAGGTCGAACGGACACCGATTCATTTAAGTGGGCTTGAGGCGCTTACCCCCCTCGCTGTGTATCTTCTTGGCCCTCCGGTTGAAATACATTTTGACGGTGGCGAATGAGAGTCGGTGAAGCTGGTGAAAGGAGGAGGCCGGAGCGGTGACATGCTCACGGCTCGTCGGCAGAAGGCCACAGTGCTGCCCCTGACCCGGTCTGCGGTCGCCGCTTTCGCTGCTGCTGACGGACGGCCATCATTCATCCGTTGGACCGCCGGGGGTTAGATGTACGAGGTCGCGGTCTGTCACCGGTAATTTACCGGAAGTAAAGACACAAGACTTCCGGTCTTTCAAGATAAAGTGCATAAACCATCTTTCATTTTAAAAACAAATAGCTTTTTGAAGAAAAAAAGTGAGAATGTGAAACTTGAAACATTTTCACCTCATATATTCAGCTTTAAAAAAGATAATTACTTTTTTAAAATTTAATAAACGTAGTTTTTTATATAAAATGCAAGATTTATTTAAAGAGCAAGTCACCCCCTACAAGAAACTTACTCCACTCTCACTTCATGTTTGAAAAATGCAACAAATGCTGTTGCCTGGCAGGCTGAGAAGGCAAAGCCACAAACAAACACAAAAAGGCTCACAACATAATGTTTCAGATAGTCATTGTGTACCTCTTAAGCCTGATTCATGCTTCTCCGTCTGCGTCAGTGCTGAGACGCGCAACGCCATTATCCGTCCTCGCGTAGGGCACCGGCAGGCACGCAAGTACGCACGGAGTCGAGCCCACTTTTTTAAACATCCGTCGAACGAGATGGACAATGCAAGCTTGTGATTGGTCAGGACGCCGTTGTCGTCTACATCGCCGCCGTTGCGCCCTCAAAAACAAAGAGCTGAGGATAACTAGCGGCAGACACGGAGAAGCTTGAAGAATACCTCGTAAAAAAAACTCTAAAAACATGAACGTTTTAATTCCCCGTGACTGGAGGAGTGAAAAGATACGCAGCAAGCGTTTTATTTATGGACGGAAATGATGGGAAATGTGGGTTTAGAGGTGGCGAGCGCATGAAGAGGTGGAGGAGAACGAGAGACAAATTTGTCTGTTAAAAAGTCTCTTATGTACAAAAAAGCAAAATATAAACACACTATCTTGGACCGGATACATGACAGGATACCACAGAACAGCGCTACGCCCTCTGCTGTCCTGGCCAAGAATTGCTTTGCAACACTCCCCAGGAGACGGAGAAGCATGACGGCAAAACATCTCCATCCGTGCGTGTCTCTCTCCCTGTTGGAGCTGACGGAGAAGCATGAATCAGGCTTTAGCCAATAACGATGGCAGATTTAAACTCAAATGTAGTGCAGAGTTTTTACCTGAAGAGGACGCAACACTGACAGTTTTAGGTAGAAAATTTAAATTTTAACAAAGATGCACTAAAGTGCCAAATTCTTGACTACACATGTTAACAGCACGATTAGATATAAATTTATATATATCAGCAAAAAAAAGTTGACTTGGGGGTGATTTGCGCTTTAAAAGACTTCTGTCGAAACAAGTAAATAATGTATTTATATTTGGGTAAAATGTAGATTTAAAGTTTAAGCTGGAGTGTTTTTCTCCATTAATGAATTTAAATTGTTACATTATACGGAGTGGAACACTTACGGAAATAATGTATAAATTAACGAGACTAGCAAATTAGTAACAGTAAAGCTTTTTTAATAGTGTGAAGTAAAAGTCAGATTATGGGGTGTATCTTGCAGTGTTCCATTTATCACATGAATTTTAAAATGAATGTATTGCTTTAGTATTTTCAGTACTACCCTCACATATCTGGTCCTGACCGTTCAGGGTTTAAATGAGTGCATTTCAGCTGAGAAATAATTTGCAATCAGGAGACCAGTCAGAAAACTTGTCCAAGGGTCCTAAACATCAAAGCGCTAGTACAAGGCAGTGATGCACGCATCATTGTAGTAAAAGTCTTAGTCACTATACAGCAAGTGGCAAAAAGAAATTGTTACCGATTGTTATCGTGAATAAAACAAATCTATTTATGCTACAATGAAATTTAAAACTATGTTGAAAACCTTTGGAGTTCTGTGTAATGCTTAATAGAGGCAGTTCTCGGTTTACTCGCAGTGATCTGTTAACATGTTTCTCTAGGCTTCTTTTTATTAAGCTAAAACACATTTAAAGGTATGTTTAGGCATAACAAAGCAGCATTTTACACAATTGATGAGCAAAGAAGAAAGCTGATATCTTTCATTTATTACATAGTATTATTTTCATCATAACCATTTACTCTCTTCACATTGCAACATAAACCATTTTCATTTCAAAAGCAGATCTCCATCTTTAAAATAGGAAACAGAATAAATACTTCTGAACGGTTTGTCCACAGAGCCTCCAAAGCGGACATTAGTCGAACCGGGTTTAATGGACACCAGGCCATCCGTTCAAACACACACTCATACTTAAACCAAACACACTTAAAATACTCTCGCACATTCCTACATACTAGACCACATTAATCCTGCAGTTTTGTTAGCGACACAAGCTGTCGTGGTGTTGTGACTGGCGTGTGTGTGTGTGCACCGTTACGGTTTGTGAATAAAGTGACCGGTGGGAGAAACAACTTATGGTAGTTTAGTCCACAATCCATCGCTCACAAACTAGAAATGAAATATTTGTGCATCTAACGTAGAAAAATAAAACTGAATTGAGGAAATAAAGATGAAAAATATATTAAGTGTCAGATGCTATTAACAAATGTGTCGCACAACTGCTACACATCTGTGACATATTTCAATTAGCTAGAGACGTATGAAGAAATTTGTCCAACTTTCAATGTCGTCTCTACGGAAGAGGATTAGGGCACTGAAATAGAAAAAAAAGGCGTTTGCTTCAAAATTCCTCATTTTTCCTCTGAATGCCAACTTCATCCACGAACGGCTGACTTTTTGACTTTTGAGAAAAAAAGTCAGAAATCTGAGACTAAAGTCAAATTTATTTTTCTCTCCAGTGGCCCTAATCCCCTTCCGTACATCTCCCAGGTTTTTACTCACCAGACACATTAGGATCTGACTTAGCAACGGGAACAGAGAAGACATCGATTTCAGACTATGTTTTGAACTGGAAAAGCCCATCAGGCATTACAATGTAAACATTCGATGAATAGCAAGGCGGTACTTTCTCCTCTTGACATTGCACAACTCATAACAAACAAGCCTGAATCCCTGATTATCACGTCTACGGCATTTCATTGGAACCGAAGAGGCCTTTCAAATTTTGTGACTAATTTCAAAGTGGCAGGTTATAGTGGATTTCTCTATTGCAAGAAACACTAATAAACGTACAAAATAAAATGCCGAGCTCATATATTTCTTAATGAACTATAAAGACACATTTTAAATGGATTTGATGCTTTAAAATAGTGAATTGGAAAAGAAAAACAAATTCCTTCTTCCGTTCTGCACAGATGACATGTGAGTCACATCCTACTTCAGAAATTTTAACAAGCGGTGGTTATTTACAGCTCACACTAATAAAACCTAGAGATTTCTGTAATCCAGCTGTGGGGAAAGAAAAAACATTCAGCAGTGGCTTCTTAATGCCCAGCTGAAATGCATACCTCTGCAGCTTCGTGTAAAAGGTAGCAACTAAGGCCAAAGAAGAAAATAAACTGACTTACTGAGAACGAAGCATCTAAAAAAATAGTTTTGTTAAATTTCTGCACTTATAGTTTCTTTCTTTCACACTTTTGGTTCAACCTCTTTCAAAAACAATGAAATTAGACCATAAAAGCGATATGTACACGCCAAACCCACCTGGATTAACTCAGTTCAGCCAGCCATGAGCATGATAAGGTATTTAATGAAAAGAATTCAGTCGTGAAGCGTGGCGAGTATAGGCTGCCTGCAGATGGGGCAGGTGTTGTTTTCGGAGAGCCAGCGGTCGATGCAATGGATGTGGAACTCGTGGGAGCAGGGCAGGCGGCGCAGCTTGTTCCCTTGAGCATATTCGTTGATGCACACGCTGCACGCACGACCCATCTCACCTTCCAGGCTGGCCTGACCATACGTACGCGTCGACAGATTGTCAATCTGTTCTTTGGTCAGGCCCCTCGGATGTTCGTCGTCGTCTTCGTCGTTGAGCAAAAAGAAGTGCGCCAGCCGCAGAATGGGTAGGGTGCCATTTTCTACCAGGTTGTTGGTGTCTCTACTGTTAACCCGTCCATCAGTGCTACTTACTACCCCACCCCCAAGTCTGGCTTGCCCACTTTGCTCATCCTCATTTCCCGCCAGTCCTTCCCTCTCCTGAACTACCTCCCCGGTACCATCCTGGCCAGACACATTCTCATTTGAATGTAGACGACCGGTTGGGTTGGAATTGCTATTTGTACTGCCAACATCAGCGTGGCTAGGTGGAACAGATTCAGAATTAGCCTCCGTTTCCATAAGAGAACTAAGCTCTCCAAACCCAGTCATGATCTGGCGCAGGATCGAGCGTAGGGCAGTAGAGTTCGGTTCTCCAAGGCCCGTCTCACTGATGCGCCTCAGCGGAATCCGAATAGTGCTCACATAAGTGCGAATCCCAGCTCGCTCAGATCGAGAGATGGTGCGCCTAAACCCTCCACTGTCGCTTTCAAACGTGACGGTATTCTCGGCAACACGAGCGCGAGAACGCGTTCTGCTAGCGATGCTGTCCCGATCTCGGTTCTCGCCAGGTCGAATCCTTCTCACCTGCAGGTCCAGCATGATGGTGGGGTGGCGTCTCACTGCTGAACCTCCAGCTCCTGTGACGTGTGAATCCCTCTCAAGCTCCACAGTCTCCACAGCCGTCTCGGTTAGAGCAGCAGGTTCTGACACGGTCTCCCCAGTCTCCATCGACACCGAGGTTGTTACACTGGCTGGCTGAGTGTGGACAGCAAAACCAATTGGGACGCTGCTGGAGGATGGTGCAGTACTTGGAACAGGTGTTCTGTGCAAAGGAGAACGACTTCTTCTAGACACACGAGATGAAACTCCACTCCCTGTTGTAGCCCTACGGGCACGACCACGCGATCGAGTCCTACTGCTGCGTGATTCGTGTTCCACAGGTGGGGCCTGTGATTCAGATTGGAGTGACACCTGAGGACAGTCTGGAGGAGTAGACATTCCATCCTGCCTTTGCTCCACCTCTACATGCAGGAGCGGACGCTGGGAAGGTGTGGTTTGATCAACAAGAGAACTGGGGACAACAGACAAAGGTGCGGAAGAGTGCAAAGTGTTGACCCTCCTTTGACCAGAAATCTCTGGAGGTGGCGGCACATGGAGGCTAACAGGAGGAGTGGTAGTGCTGCTACGTGTACGTCGAGTCTCCATCCTCCTACTGATGGCAGGACGGGGGGAAGGATATGGGGCTGACCTTGGTGCAGCTGAAGGGCGAGAGCTGGAGAGTGAGAAAGCAGTGCGTGTAGAGGGTGCTGTTGTGTTTGAAGGAGTCAGCTCTGCAGTATCTGCGGTGTTCACACCGTCATTATGCTCTCCAGGCTCAGGTTGATCGTGGTTTATGTTGATCTCTAAGCTAAAACGAAATTCCCCACTGTTGGGGTTGGTCCGGCTAACAGCCCGCCATGTCTGGTTGCCGCTCTGTCCACTCCGGGTGGCATTACCAGTACGTCTGAAAGTGTTGAGCCACTCCAGTAATGAATCGCCATTAGAAGGTTCTGCTCCAGGTTCTGTGTTCCCTGTCAAAATGTTTTTAAAAAGTTAGAACTTAGTAAGAAAACATTTGCAGTTATCTTAAGTCCCAAAATTCCTGGTGAATGCTATTGTCTGGTTTGTTTAATCCTAACCATGGAACCAGAAAAGTCAGATAAACACAAGAACATCATACCTGCCCCTCCTCTTCCTCCAGCACCTCTCTCCTCTCCCCCGCTGCTACTGCTCTGTTGTTCTCCAGCGTCAGCAGTCTGTGAGCGTTGCTCAGTGCCGGGCTGAGACAACACACGCTCTTTTGCTCCATCCAGACGCTGTCGCAGCTCCTCTGCAGTAACCTCCCCTGTAAAATATTTTGCACATTGAGGGTGTTTTGAGACATGAGCACCAGAGAAACACCTCTGTGCTTAGATGCTCCAAAGACAGAAAAACATAATTAAAATTATTATTATTTTTTTTTTTTAATTCTGGTTTGGAAGTACTAGATACATTTTTCACATTCACAGAAAACCTTTGGGGCTGCAACATCAAGTAAAGACTCATGTAAAGTGACAGTTTGGCCTGGACCTAAACTAGTGGGTGACTCCTCACCTGGGGTGCCCAGCAGGTTGCTGTCTCTCATGAGACGGTACTCTTCCTCACTCAGTTCATTTATGAAGTGATAGTATGCCTCCTCCCGTCGAAGACGCTCTGCCTGCCTCTGGCGTTCATCTCCCCCACCAGGAGGGTCCATCACCATGGAGAGTGCTGGGAAGCAGATGAGCAAATCATCAGCTGATGATGGAAAGTGACAGTGACACGCAAAGCTACCCACAGCAGCTTTACCTAAGTGAAAATTTGTTATGGATGCATATAAACAAGAGAATGCAGTCAAAACTGATAACAGCTCCATTCTTAAGTCGAAAGATGAGTAAATAACATTTGAGTTTGAGGTATATACGCACTCAATATGCTGTGGTGCGTTGCAGCTCAACAAGAAATGCAAATTCAAACCTGATCAGTCTTTTAAAAGGCCGAGAGGAAAACCAACGTCAACCATTTTCTACAAGAGCTACTGCAATAATCTAGCTAACATTTAGCTTGTGTGTTAGCGTCAGAAGTTAAACTATTTTGTCATGTGGAAAAAAATAACAAGAGTACAAGACAGCTAATAAGACAAATAATACCGATGTAGTCTTCATGAAAGCTAATTTTAAACAAGTGGATTTATATCGAGCGAAGGCCACGGCTAATGTAAAGCAACAAAAGTGCCGCTGTCATCATGGTCAGCGACCAATCAGCGGTCTAGCCTCGGTGACGGTCACGCCCGGCGTCCAATCGCTGTTCGGCAAAGGCGGGCCAAGCGAGGCTAACGGAGGCTTCCTCCATGTAGACGCAGAGCATCGAAGCAAAGACAAAGAATCCTGTCCGCATAATCAAACAGCAGAATGATTCAGATGTATGCCATCAACAGTGAAATTATGTGTTGTCGCACAAACGCACGAGCACGATTTGTGGACCCTTCATAAACTGCGAAGCGTAAAATTCAATGCGCAACGCTTCCGAGTGTTAACTGAACATGTTAGCACAGCCAGCAATCAGTCGATGCCCAGTGTTAGCTCCGAGAAAAAAAAGAAACACATTACCATGGGGAATTATTTTATCGATCAGTTAACACACACGAAACACACAAGTTAAAGAAATCATACTCTCGTGAGACGTGACATTAAAATTTATAAGATTTAGATACCTGACAAGGCAGTTATAATATGGACGGTTGGCTCAGCTCTCACCTCTCACAACCCAAGATGGGACCAGCGGTACAAGCATTAAACCGTCCGTCTGAAACAAGCACCGCATTTTCTTAGTTCCTACAAAACAATACTGTCCAAAGAGATGTTTATTGGTTTTTTAACCAGTTTGAAAGGCAGATCAACATTATCAAAAATAATTAATTTATGCTGTATTTAAAATGAAATTGTGTACATTTTACTTTAACATTTGTTATAAGCAGGTCCTCCTAAAAATGACTGAGATCACGATCCAAGAGTAGGTCATGAAACACCAGTGGGTGTAATTTCTAGATGATCTTCATTAATCAACGTAAATCTAAGAAGAGTAGCTAATTTGTCACTATTTATTTACTATCACGGCTATTCTCTCCACACAAAAAGATAAGAGACGATGTATGAATGAGCTAGTCAAAGAATGCTGACAGTTCTGGATAAAGTAAAGAGCCTTTAAAACAGTTTTTGTTAGTAAATCCTAGAAATAAACAAACAAATAAATAAAAGAAGATCCAAACTGTGAGCCAAATGCAAATTCAAATGCATTGTAAAATGAGTTCATAGTAAGAATTCTATTGTTTCCAGTTCCCGATAATGCAATTTTCCTACTAACTATGACCAACTTCTGTACTCATTTTATCTAATCACCTCTTTAAAATGAATGGCATCTTTTCATCTATGTTTCTGTTGTTAAAACATAAATTCACAGTGATTAGTTAACAGAGATAGAAATTAGCTTTTATTGAAGACAAATACAAGTGTTGCACTGTCATTGTGAATCCATGATAAAGAGAAATCCAAAAGGGACACAGATGTCCCTCCACAAAATTGTCCTCCAACAAATTACTTTTTACCTCTTCAACTCACCGCTACTTATATGGATAAACCCTTGAAGATGTCATAAATGGGGGTTTGTTATAAATTGTCAAACACTTCCATCAATTATTGGGTATTGACAACTTACTGAATTAAATAGGCCCAATTTTCTTATTTGCTTAAAATTTAAAAGATGGATATTTTGTTTCTTATTTACAAAATCTAATTGAAGGGCTTTTTTAACCAATAAAAACGCTTTTTGGTGGTTTCCTGTCTGTAACACGACACTAAAATAAAAAAACGCTGTTTTCACAATGTAAATGCGTTACTGATGAGGTTCTAGACACGTATTTCAACGTGGTTGGGTCTGCTTATCCCATGTTTCCATCCTCTTTTCTCCGCTGCAGGACCGTCTTTACGACGTTTTACGACAGTGCTGTCGTTGCCGACTATGTACGTCTCTTTGGAGCAGATACCGGCTGGGGGGAAACGCAGCAACAACAGAAAGAAATAAACAATTGAGCTAGTTTCCACTAGGACTACCTCCAAGCGTCGCGTACCCCTCTTCGGAACATTCAATTTGACCCGAAAACTCGACACGTAAGCTGGGTTGAAAGAGGAAAGAGCCACGCTGGGTAAGGCAACTATCTGAAATACCAACCCGAGCTCGGTGGAGGAGCCCAGCTGCCTCCCAAGCGACGCTTTAAAAGAAGAAGAAGAATAAGGACGGCGCTTAGACATTTACCCAAACCGAGGTGAAAATGGACTATGATTTTAAAGTGAAGCTAACTGGAGAACGAGAGCGTGTCGAGGACCTGTTTGAGTACGAAGGATGCAAAGTGGGAAGAGGCACTTACGGTCATGTGTATAAGGCGAAGAGAAAAGATGGGTGAGTTGAAGTGCAGCAGGCCTTCAGCAGTCAGCCTCCCTCCCTCAGATTAACACATTTAAACCGCTTCCTCACGTTTTCTGGCACAAAGGCCCTGTTCTGTAGCTTTAGCACCGTCTTCTCTTTATTATGGGATGTCTTTATTTCTGCAACACGACTGTAGCGCATATTTATACTGTTTTTGGTGTCGGTCTTTTATATATTTTTACAAATGAATATTCATTAGATGGAGTTTGAATATATCTAATTTTATCATATGCAAGTGAGAAAACTCCTGCAGAAATTAACATTTGCGCCAAAACAATGTTTATTTGTGGAAATACTAATAAAAGTGATGATCAAATATACTTGAAAATTAAAAACAAAATGATTCAGTAGCAGAACATAAAGTGAGATTATTTTTAATTATTTAAATTATAACAAATCTGTTAAATATATATGCTATTAACTTCAGTTTAAGTAGCTCTCATTATTGCTGCTGTTAATGTTTATTTTAATTATTTGATACTGTATTATTATTATTGGGAAGCCATATGTTTTTGAGATAATAGAAATGTTACACGCCGTATAAAATTAAGCTGTTTTGTTCAATGAATGTTTTTACTGCAAAGTAAAAAAAATCACGTTTTTTTGGCTTGTGTGCTGGATTAAACAGAATATTTCATATTTGTTTATTTAAGGATCCCCATTAGTCTTCACAATAGTGAAAACTATTCTTCCTGGGGTCCACTTGATAAAAGAAACAAAAAGAAAATGCATACAATATCACATAGACAGTGTAGGATTAAAAGTACAATATTTCATATACAATGTAAGAAAAACACAAACTCCTATAATCAACCTCATAAAACAAAATCATAAAAAAGCACTAAAAAGTCAATTTAAAAATGGATCAATGAATCAATAAAACAATAAAGTGTCAGGGTGTTAATTCTATAAATCTAAAATCTATTAATCTGATTGAAATAGCTGTAACTGTTGTCTGATATAAGCTTATGTTTTACAAATTTCTTGAGATTCACTTTAAACGCATCATGAACATTTATTGTTATTAGTTCAGGAGGCAGGATATTCCAGCATGTGACTGCTCTGTAAATGACTGTTCCTTTAAGTGCATTGGTTCTTGGCAATGGAAGAGTAAAGATAAATGAGAGGCATTCCTTGTGTTAAAACCATGCCGCTCACAGGTTGGTAACAACTTTGTAAACAAGCTGAAAGGTTTATGTAAAACCCAGATTTTGTGTAACGACACAACCAGGCTGCAGGCCGGTCTGTCATTTACACTCATCCATGACAGATTAAAATACATCCAGTGGATATTAGTTTTAAAAGGGCAACCAAGAACCAACCTCGCAGCTCTGTTCTGAGCTCTCTGAAGCTTGTCAAGGTCTGTCTTTGCTGCACTGGACCAAACAACTGAACAGTAATCCAGATGAGACAAAACCAGAGACTGTACAACAAGTTTTCTGGTCTCCAGTAACATATACTGAGCATTGCTCCTAATTACATAAATGCTCCTACTCATTCTCTTTACAATATTATCAATATGTGTAGTCCATGACATTGATTGATCCAATGTTATGCCCAGTAGTTTGGTCTCTTTTGCTTGTTCAGTTTGTTGTCCCCATAAATAAATGTCTAACTGGTGGGTTTTTCTTACCAAATTCCTAGAGCCTAATAGCATACACTTGGTTTTTAATACATTCAATTTTAGCTTATTTCCCTCTACCCGCTCAGAGATAGACTTTAACTCCTGTTGAAGCATAACATTGACCTGAACTAAACTTGAAGCTGAAACAGATATGGTCGTATCATCCGCATATAGAGTCATGTGCGCTTCACTGCATGCAAAAGTCATATCATTTACAAATATACTGTATAATAAAGGACCCAAGCAACTTCCTTGGGGAATCCCACACAAAAGAGTGCCAGTGTTTGACCGACTACCATTAAATATAACACATTGTTTTCTATTAGTCAAGTAGCTACTCATAAAATTGATAGCAGTCTTGTTAAAACCATACGCTGATAGTTTCAAAAGTTAAATGTCATGATCCTCAATATCAAATGCAGCACTAAAATCCAGAAGCACTGCTCCCACCAGCAGCTTCCTATCAATCTGTCCCAACCATTCATCAGTAAGAGTAGTCTGTGCCGTACTGGTAGAAAATCCTTCTCTGTAAGCATGTTGAACATCAGTGTAAATGCCATTCACCCTAAAATAATGTTGAATCTGTTTAAACATCACTCCCTCCATCAATTTTCCCAGAACTGGTAAGATAATGATCATATAGAATATTTATATCAGAAGAAGCTAAAGCTCTTTTATTTGATGCCGTATTTTGTGTTTTATGACAAATTTGCCCCAATATGTTGTGACTTTTAAAAATTTGTGACGGAAAAGTGGCCTGAAATCAAAAGCGAGGAGAAAATGCAACAGTGGCATTTTTGGTTTCAGGGTTCAGCTGTTAAAACGTTGCTGGCATCGCCTTACTTTCTAAAACGTTCTAATACAATATCTTTAAGCCCATCTGAGTCCTAGAACTTCATACCAGCTGGAGCCACACACCTAAAAGATGTTTGTGTTGTTCATGAGAGTCCATTAACTAAGTTATGCTGCCACCTTTGGACTGAGGAATCTGGGGTTTATGAAATGATTTAGGGAAGTTTGAGTGAGGTAGTGGTTGCATTCAAGTGCGACTCGAGCCAGTCCCAGTACTCTGTCCTTTACCTGCTGCCAGACAGCGTCTGCTTTCTCTCCCCTTTCTTATTGTTTAGAGTCTCTGAGGTGAGCTTGATTACACAAATCTGGAGGTAATGCAACTTTTTCTCCTGAGTCCCCATGCCAGCTGTCAAGTGCCCCCTCCTCCTCTTCCATGCCTTCTTCTGTTGCTGTGCAGCCTGCTCTCTGGGGGCCTGCAGCCTTGTCTGTTGTTGATGTTGCTCTGCCTCTTTTTCTGTGTTTGTAGGAAGGATGATAAGGACTACGCCCTCAAGCAGATTGAAGGCACTGGCATCTCCATGTCAGCCTGCCGAGAGATTGCAGTAAGAGCTGCTTGTTTTTTCTTTTGTTTGGTCTGCGAGGAGCAGATCGTGTCATTCCCAAGTGTGGGAGCTAGTTTGAAATTAACCTGTCCATCGTTCCGCAGTCTAAAGGAGACACATGACGACTTAAGTTATAAAAGTTCTTGATGCAAAACACGTTTAAGAAGTTATTTGTACTAAATTCCTCTCACGTAAAGTAATATAAGCAGTTTTTCAATTCCTTCCAGAATGAGCCCTTTCAGAAAACAAGCTGGTGCTGGCCATGCCCATGCACCCCCTGTCAGGCTGCTATAGGCTGAGAAGCTCAGATATCAGGGAGGGGCTCGGAGTAGAGCTGCTGATCCTCCAGCAGCAGCTCTCTCTTGCACCAAAGGTGGTTCGGTGCTAATTTTACCAACTGTGACATCACAAACTGGGAATGTTTGAAACGGCTTGTTTTAAGCTCATAATTTCTAAAACCAAACACTGAAAGGCAACTGATTTCTTTTCACATTTTTAGTGTTAATAGAGACCCCTAGCCTAGTGAACTAGACCAAATTCTTGCTTTGCAAAGTTTGGTCTAGGCACGCTCCATTGGAACCTCCGCAGCTCCTACCAGGACTCTGGCTAGCCAATCACAGCTCTCTAGAGGGGTTTCAAACACATAAAGAGCTGTGATTGGTCCATAATGGTGGGCCAATCATAGTGCTCTATCTGCTTAGTGAACAAATCACAGAGCTTCATCCGCTTTATGGGCCAATCAGGGCACTCTATATGCCTGGTGGGTGGGATGATGCAACAGAGTGAAACAAGAGTATGTCACATTCATTGTCCAGTGGAATGCGGAGATTATTTGAAAGACAACGGTAGAACCCACCCCACAACCGAGAGCCGTCAATGACTACGTTTACATACAGCCAATATCCGGGTTATGATCGGGTTAAGGTCGGGATTCGGGTTTCTGAGTTGATCAGAATAACCCGTTTACAAGCATAAATAGAAAGAGTTACCTCTAACTTGCATAACCCGATTTAAATGCGGACGTTGGGGTAGCGTCAGGACGTATGGACTACGTCCAGACGCAATATGCGTCATTTCCGGTTCTTCTTGTTCCGGTATCCGTGAAAACAACAACATGTTTCCCAGTTCGGAAGAGATAGTGACCGCGTTTGTTTGCGCTTTAGTTTCCTCGTCACTCAAAGTGTGGTGCTGTGCCGCGACTCACCATTTTGCCCCCAACTTGTTGTTTACTTCCGGTGTTCTGGCGCATACAAGACGTCTCGCTACTCAAAAGACCAAGAGTCCTTGCGAACAGAGCATGCGCAGAACACACGCTTTGAAGGGGATATCCCGGTATGCGTTTACACGACCAAACATTCGGGTTAGAAAAGGGTTACCCCAGGTGTAGTAACCGGGTTTTTAAAAACCCGGTTATGAGCATATCCAGGTTTTTGGCGGTGTTTACAAGGACCTGCGGAACCGGGTTATTGTGAATATTTGGGTTTTAAAAGGGTTACTGGCTGCATGTAAACGCACTCAATGGAGCGTTGCCAGACTAAATAATACATTTATTTAGTCTGGCTTGCCAGGCTAAGAGACCCCCATAGCAGCACAAAATATGCTAAAAGTGAGGTTTGTATAGTGTATTAGTGGACATATCTTCATATTAAAGATAATTTTATGGGGTGATACTCAGTTTCTTTATAACTGCTGAAAATTCCTTGCCATTATTAAAAATAATAATGCCATTATTTACAATATTTTTGCAGTTTGGCTCACTGATTGATCGTTTCTGTCTTGAGATTGTTCCTCTGAATGTTTTCCTGTGTTGCAGCTATTGCGGGAGCTGAAACATCCCAACGTCATCTCGCTGCAGAAGGTTTTTCTGTCGCACGCCGACCGTAAAGTGTGGCTGCTCTTCGATTACGCGGAACATGATCTTTGGGTAAAAACGCAAACTTAAAACTGGAGCTTCATAACCCAACTCTTTAAGGATATCACACACAACCTTGTTTGTTATTAGAGATAATGTCTGTAGGTGTTTAATTTCCTCCATTTCAAACAAAAGCACACCCCACAGCTGCAAATTTCTTCTCAATTTTTAATTAATGCACCTAATTGGACAACTTGGGCTCCAAATGATGTTCCACATTTGGTGGTTAAACCTCCGTTTTTATCCAAGTCTACACTTACAACTGGCACAATATCAGAGCAGAGTTAAATACTGCTTTCTACCACAGAGCTGCAGCACTCTGTGTCCATTGACAGAAGTGAAACCATATGGCTGAGAACATCAGCCCATCTTAAATTGGAGATCAGGCTTGCAGGCCTCACGGTGATTATTCTCTCCTTTTCCCACAGCACATTATTAAGTTTCACAGAGCGTCCAAAGCCAACAAGAAGCCTCTTCAGCTACCCAGAGGAATGGTCAAGTCTTTGCTCTACCAGATTCTGGATGGCATCCATTACCTCCACGCCAACTGGGTCCTCCACAGGGACCTGGTGAGAGGGTTTGGGGCAAAAGGGGGCTTTGGGTAGAAGGGAAGTAAAAAGATTGAACTTTGTATTAAGTTGTTTTAACTTTAAATTGAATGTTGGTATTTCTTAACAGTATCATTTATTATACTCATCTCTTTCATGAAGTTTAAAATAGACAATAGAATACAAGTTATTAATTTGCCCACTAGAGGGCAGCAACAATTAGTTTAGATTGGATCTTTCTTGCTGTGCTGTTTTCTTGCTCTTCTGTGGTCTAACGGTGAGCTGCTGTTCCTAAATCTTTGTTATCTTTCTGTTTGTCATCATCAGAAACCAGCAAACATTTTAGTGATGGGAGAAGGTCCCGAAAGGGGTAGAGTGAAGATCGGTGTGTATCGTGTTCATTTCTTAAGTAAAGTTTTACTTTATAAACTAACACACGTTGTTGTTTTGTAGCGGATATGGGGTTTGCTCGTCTCTTCAATTCACCACTGAAGCCTTTAGCTGATCTCGACCCCGTCGTGGTCACGTTCTGGTACAGAGCACCTGAGCTGCTGCTGGGGGCTCGGCACTACACCAAAGCCATCGGTGAAACCCTTTTCCACTTCTGCTCTGCACGTGTTTTTTATTGGTGTGGCTTTGACTTATGTCAGCACGTGCTGTGCGTTTCTCCCAGACATCTGGGCGATTGG
Source organism: Nothobranchius furzeri (assembly GCF_043380555.1). NCBI lineage: Eukaryota > Metazoa > Chordata > Actinopteri > Cyprinodontiformes > Nothobranchiidae > Nothobranchius > Nothobranchius furzeri. Next base: position 51,014,723 of record NC_091747.1, read on the forward strand.
CTGTATTTTTGCAGAGCTGCTAACGTCTGAGCCCATATTCCATTGTCGTCAGGAGGACATCAAGACCAGCAACCCATACCACCACGACCAGCTGGACCGAATCTTTAATGTTATGGGCTTCCCTGCTGGTGAGACTGTTAATGTGTTGGTGTTACACAAGATTTTTCCAGCTACGATGTTCTGGAAGGAAATGTGATGAAACGCATTATTTTCTCGGTCTTTACTTGCTCTGTTTTTGAATGTATTAATGTGGTCTGTAGACGCCGGACATCAAACCACAGACTTTATACAAGTCACAAACCTAGAGATGGTTGCTTGCAGGCCTACATTTGGACCGATACTTTCCAGTTCACAAAATCTGCTTCACTTTTCCTTTTTTCTTTTCTCGTCTCTGCCGCTCTATTTATTTAATTCACCAGTCAGTTAGAAGGATCACTTTGGTTTCTGCAGAAATTTTGGGCAAATTTGCAGAGTTTAAGTACAAAACCAAAGCTAATTGGTGTAAAAATGAAAGAAATGTTGTTTAATTGTAAGTTGCTGTGGAAAAATAATTTTTTAATTTCTTTAAAGATAAATGATCCTTCGTCCTAACCCTTTGTTGCCTTGGTCTAACAGATAAAGACTGGGAAGACATCAAAAAGATGCCAGAGCACTCCACACTGATGAAAGATTTCAGAAGGAACACGTGAGTCTGCAGACCACTTGTGTCCTGTTTTTTATTTGTTTTAAGATCAAAACAAAGCAAAGTATATCTTAATACACAAAAATTACACACACTTCATAGTTTGCTCCTGTTTTTATACAGATACACAAACTGCAGCCTTATAAAGTACATGGAAAAACATAAAGTTAAACCAGACAGTAAAGCATTCCACTTGGTGAGTTGAAGCGCTTTTGATTTAGTCTTTCTCTGCCTGATATATCTGGTACGGCTTTTTGTTTGACATTAAAATCACGTTATTGATTGCAGCTGCAAAAACTATTGACCATGGACCCCATCCGTAGAATCACATCGGAGCAGGCAATGCAGGACCCGTACTTTTTAGAAGAGCCTCTTCCCACGTCTGAGTGAGCTGCAGCAGATTTAGTTCTGGCTTTTAGCGCGGCTAACGTGCCGGAGGAGACTCCTGAACAGGTTGATGAGGTGTTTTTGCATTCTTCTAGTGTGTTTGCAGGTTGTCAGATTCCCTACCCCAAGAGAGAGTTCTTGACAGAGGAGGAGCCAGAGGACAAAGGAGACAAAGTAAAATTTACTTTACAAACTTATTTTATGAATGCATTTGAATCAAAAAGCAGTGGTGTACGTAGATAATCCTCATGGGCGGGCAGTATAAATTTGGGGTGGCACCAAATTGGTCCCTGTGGCTGTCGATTGCTTCTTTGTTATCTTTCATTTAGAACTAAAGGCCTATGCGTCCGTCATATTTACCTCAGAGTTGAGGAACACAAACATTTAAGAGGTTCATAGTTTTTTTCCGCTTTTGTTTTAAATTTTGCTGTTTTATAATTTTAAGTTTAAAATTTGCCTGTTGTCGTTTGAACAAAACCTTTTTGAACATATTTTTGAAAAAATATAGTGAGCCTCAATGGGATACGTAGTATATAAGCTGTGATAATTTTTTTTTAGTAGAATACATTTATTTGTTAGTGTAAAAATGTATGTCCTAATTAAAAAAAGATGAATGTACAATTTGTGTGAACATGATTGTGATTTATTAGGGAAGGTGGGGGGGTGGTCTTCCCTGGTGGGGGGCAGTGGGGTGGCCACCAATTTACCAGGGTGTGGCCATGGCCCCCCATCCCTGGCCACCCCTTGGAGCACCCCTGTCAAAGCAAAAATGAGAAACTAAAATGTTGTAGTACATGTACAGTATTGTTTAGATTGTTTTGTTGTTGGGTGTTTTAGAAGAACCAGCAGCAGCAACAGGGAAACAACCACACAAACGGGGCGGGGCACACTGGCAACCCAGAAAATAGCCACACCCAGGGCCCACCTGCAAAGAAGGTGCGGGTTGTCCCTCCCACCACTACCTCAGGTGGCCTCATTATGACCTCAGACTACCAGGTGAGCTTTTCTGCTGCTCATCTGGACACACAAACAGAACAGCTTGTGTCCTAAATGCTAAATAAAGAAACTAATTGCTGATGAAAACAGAAGAAATTTGAAGTTTTTACTGACAAAGCTTTTTTTGTTGTTGTTGTTGTTCATGCAGCGCTCTAATCCACATGCTGCCTACCAGAATCCTGGACCAAGCACATCACTGCCCCAAAGCAGCATGGGATACTCCTCTACCTCCCAACAACCACCCCAGTACTCCCACCAGTCCCACCGCTACTGAAACACCCCTCCCACAAATAAACACACACATTTCTAATCTGAACACACACTCACACAGCCATTTCTGTGACCGCCTGAACGAATGTACTGAAGGATGTGGGGATGGTGCAACACCCCACACCCTACCTTCTGAAGGCACTCTGCTGTGATCTGGTAGTTCAGAGAGACAAAACAACTCCACCAGTGTCAGACAACACAATCCCAGTACAGCGTAAAGCAAATCCTCATGGGTGAAAGGCAGATCAAGAGGATAAAAATAAAATATTCCATTAATCAGGCAAAATACAGACGAGCCATCTCCTTTCCTCTGCTTCAGTTCCCCTCGTCCCGTCAAAACTTGGATGAGACGAAAGCTGCTACGTGACTGCCCACGTTAACAGATTCTCAGTCCTCCTATTTGTTTTGTTTTTTTGTGTGTAAGGGGCCTCCGCTGAGGACTGAACTGCGGCAAAGCAGGCTGGGAGATTTTTGATCTCACAGCTGTGGGATGGAGGCTTTTTTTGTTCAGAAAGGACAGAGTAAGGATTTTAGTAGTTTCTAATTTAATCTATTGTCATGATTTTGTTTTCATGACAAGCGTAACACAGCAGAGTGTGTGAGTTGCTGTGTACTGTGAGTAAGCCTTACAACATGACGACAAAACCAACTAATCGTATGGAGGATGGCAGATGGAACATGCATTGTACTGTATTGCATTTAAATATTTTACATGAAACAAGTATCCTGACAATAAAAGTGGAAACATCAATTTTGGACCAATTTCAGTGCATTTTGTCATTCATCATTTCTTTTACTCTGTTATTGTTTTACAATAAGACATATTTTACAGTATAATACACATTTTTATATAAAACGTGTCAATAAGTACATGTATTGAAAAAATAATGCTTATAGAAATTATGTTGCATAATTTAGCACACATAGTTTTGTGCTGTAATGTCCATTTAAAACATATTTACTGTAATCAAATCAGCAACTTGAAAATGGGATAAAATGCTATACTAAATTCCTTTTGAGGACCCAGTATCCCATTAGTCATCCCATACCAGCTTTATTTATATAGCACTTAAAACACCCACAGGACCAAAGTGCTGAACACAAAAACATACATCAAAGGACATAATCAAAAGGTAAAAACCAACTAGTCACTAAGAGTTCAGCCCTGTATAGCCCTTTATAGCAATATTGTTATTGCAGTCACGTTTCCTTTAATTTCAACATTAATTTGTAATTAAATGCATTTCTAACAAATAATGATCTGTTTTTCTTTTTAACAGCAGTATTATCATTTGAGACCTGTCTAAATGATGGGAAGTCCTTCAGCAACGCCCAACTCTTAGCCCGCCCCTTCCATTCGCAAAAGGCTTTACGTTGTAGGGAGGTTCCTTGTCAGTCATCTCTTTACAGAAGTTCATTCGTTGATAATAATGCCAATCATGGGTTCCATCCCCCGTGCGACGATACGATTGGTTGGGGAATCTATTGGGCGTGTCCTCGTCAAAGGATTTTCCCTGGAGTAAGCAGACGGGCTGGAGGGATACAGGATGGCAGAGCTAATAGGAGTGTCTAACGGGACATACGGACGGACTGATTTCTTCTAATATTTCAAGTACTGGTGAGGACCTCGTAGTACTTTTAATGACAAGAAGTAAAATAATTTTTCATAACTGTGACATTTTTGTGGGTGTTTATTTAGACTCTTCTTATTTGTCCGAACTAAGTAGTCGAATAGTGGACACAAGCTAGCTAACCAACTGGTCAGTAGAGTGGACCCCCAGTGGAGGATAATACTCTATGCTGAAATGCTGGATATTATTGATATTTGGGCGGTACTTAAAAGCTTCTCTTAACCGGTAAATAAATACTGGAAGTGTACTGCTGATTTTGAAACGCTCAAACCGAAAAGGGGTTGTTTAATGTTGGATTGGGATGGTGGGAAAGTAGAGAGAGGCAGGGATGAGCAGATGTGGGTCAGTCCATCGTTAACGGGAAGCGACGGTGCGGAACAGTGATTGATCTCGGTTATCATAAATTTACGCCTGTGTGTGTGTGTGTGTGTGTGTGTGTGCGTGTGTGTGTGTGTGTGTGTGTGTGTGTGTGTGTGTGTGTGTGTGTGTGTGTGTGAGAGAGATAGTTCGCGCACTGTTATTTTTAATGCATAAATCTTTAACAGTGCTTCCCTCAAATACAATATTTAGTTTATCAAAATTGAAAATAAATTATTAAATGTTGAAATATCTTTTAAACCAACTTGTATTATTAGGAGTTGATTATTAATGCCTAAAACTCACTTGTTTGGAGCTCATCTCAGGTTAATTGTGTTTTTAGTAGCTTAAATGTGTATTATGTAGAAATGAAGTAAAAATTACATCTTGTGGTAAAATTTGGTTATTTACACTTTAAACAACTCTGAAGCTTTTTGCCAGCCGTCATGAAATCACAATTGTCTACGATACAGTATTAGCTCGCAGGAGACAAGGCAACCCCACACTCACTGTTGGTAAACAGTCGTTACATCCCTCCTTCCTTTGTTTTGAAAGGAGAAAACTCACAATACCCAGAGCCAGCTGGATATGAAATATGTTTCAGTATAACCTCCCTTCCAAAATGACTGAAACACCAGACTCTTTTGGGATTTTCTTACTGTAAAATTCTCACTATTTTCTTACATACTGCACCTTTAAACTGTCAAAAGGCACACACAGACACTAAATATAAGAAGTCCTTAATATTCACCTTTATTTATTTAACTAACAGCCTTAAAATAAAAACTTTTCTTACTGAATTTACTCAAAAATAAGCAAACCAGTCTTTTTTTGTGTTTTCTTGTGAATAATTTCTCTTAGATGAAAATAAAATCAGATTATTTTATCCATTAGGATTATAACACCTTTGGAACATGTTTGTATTAAAAAGTCAGACATGTTCCCAGAAATAATCCAGAAGATCTACGTGACAGATGCAGCTTCGAGGTCAGCTGTCAAGCTTTACGATGCTAATATTTTCAATGGTTGTTCCACCAAATGACAATAAATAAATTAAACAATCTCATTTAAAACATCTCTAAGTAATCATATCCTTAAACATCACTCCAAAATCTTAATACAAACATTTGTTTGATAGTATTATAAGATTATAACCCATCCCTAACAAGTGTTTTGTTGGCAGGATAAAAAAATGATGTAGTCTTTTCTTTATCCAACATGTTTAACCCAGATTGCATCATGTGTTTTGGAACAATTTTGGACCACCTGGATATTTATGGAGAGAACAGACTCACGGTAGATCTTTAACATTATATTTAGGGCAGTGTGACCTGGCGTAATCCAGGATGCATTATTCACAACATCAGAAACCAGCAAAAATAATTAAAGAAAGAAATACACGAAGCTGTACTCAGAGAATAAATTAATAATGACCCTTCCCTTTTAAAACTTAATGGAGTTCTCACATCTGTAGTAAGGTCTCCTCCATGGCATCCCTGAGGATCAAAGGGCTCTTTCCCAGCAGCTGATGGGGTCCGTTCACACATGGGGCAACCTGGTGTGTTGTTGGACGTTTGTTTGGCTGACTGTGCATGTTGTGTTGTAATAATTAAAGCATGCATCATCTCTTCCTGTCTGAGTAAGTGGTGGATGAAGGAGGAGAGGTCCACAGCTTCTGCTTTCATTGCTTTATTAGTAAAGGGGCCCTTAAGGAGAGACGAGGGTGTATTCATGGGAGAGCTGGGGCTGTTGCTGTGTGAACGGAGCTCTATTGTCCCAGGAACCTTTCAGTGGCTTCCCCGAGGTTCCTGTTCTTACCCTTCCCCCAACCAGATCCTCTCTTTTTCCCATTAACGCACACACATCTGCTTCGCAGCGCATTTTACACACGCGCACACACTCACACTGTCGTATTCACTGTATCTCATCTGTCACACTCTTATCCTCATTCATCCTCCCTCCTTTTGCCTTTCACACGGCCCGTCTCTCTTCCCTCCCTGCCTGCATGTCGCCCCTCAGCTCCCTCATTATTTCGCCTCATCGGTGTGATTGTCATGCAAGCCAGACGGTGCCAGCAAAAACATGCAATCTTCTCATTTGCATCGCCTCATTTCAGCACAACAGAAAGCTCAGTGTTTACAAAGTGTTTATAACAACATTTAAACGCTTTTGTTTTTGGGGACAATCCGGTCTTTGCTGGCTGTGTTTGTTGTCCTCAGCGGCAACGCATGATGGTGTAATTTTACACTAAGTTGTCCCTTGTTGTCAGGATGCTGCTGGGCTTTAGAGTTGTGTCTCCAGCTAAGAGAGAGCGAGCCACAGAAGACTGATGGTGGAAATTGGCTTGAGGATGAACAGAAGTGTCTCTTTTCAGTTGTGATGACACAGGGATGCTGTGGTTTCCTGCTGGGATTAGGTTTTAACTTATTTTTGCAATTCAGTCTCAAATTATGCATCGTTTCTACTTACAGTCAATAATTTATAGTTTTGTTGAGTTAACAAGAAATCATATTTATTCCAGTTTTTGTCAAATGTACCTGTGTGCTATTGTTAGCCTTCTGTCAGACCGCCAGGTCTCCCGTGTCTCTCCAACCTGCTTTTTCCCCCGTTTCTTAGCTGAACTACCCGCGAGAACATTCTGATTGGAAATGGGTGTTCCTGTCCGTTCTTCTGGATGCTTTATGAGCCATAGATGTATTGTTCTGGCTAAGTGTTTGGACAGGATGGAGCAATGTGACATTGGTTGGACCAGGAAACAGGAGTCAGACTCACACTTCAAAAACAGGAAGCAGGAAGTGTCTCTGATAAGAGGGTTTCTCTGATGCTCCCTGTGTAAATGTCTAATGTCCTTTGAACTGTAGAAAGTTTAAAAAGTGTCTGATCAGATTGAATCAGAGCTGTAGGGTGTGGGGGGTGTGAGTATTGGGGAAAAGTTATAAAGCTTACTTTTTTTGTTTGGCCTGGCTGATTAAAATTTTCCTCTCATTATTTTTAGTCTCAACCATAATCTCTGGTTGTGTCAGTTTTCCAGCTGGGCCTGTGACAATCTGGCCTGGGATTAGTTGGCATGCTGAATCTTCCTCTAATGCTTTAATCTCTCTGCTGGTCGCCAGCAGTCTTCTGGCGTTGGCACCTTGTTGGTTTTCTCTCACAAGGCTCTGGTCAACCGCCCACCCTCACTTAGTTTCATACTGCATGAAAGTGAAAACATTAGGATAAGTTGTGGTCTTTTACAGTGATCCCTTGGTGAGGTAGTGGTGGTGGAGTATGTCTAGGTTGACCTTGTCCCTCTGTGAATCATTTTACTTGCATTTGGCATAATTGTTGTGTTTTTTTTTAAATTTAATTTCTTAAACTAGGGCTGGGCGATATGTTGATATTTTTAAAATATTGATAGAATTTCAAGCAAGAAACAAGATGACTCAGTAACATTTATATAGATTTAAATGTACAACCAGTGAATTTCTAAAGTTAGCAGGCACAGCTACCACTAGCTGTTAGCTTGCTCCATTTCTAAGTGGTCATTACATGTATTGTCACGTGTCTGCTTGATCAGGAAACCTCTGAGTCAACATTGTACCTTTAATGAATCTCATTTGGCTTTGTGGTTTTTATTTGTTTGGGGACGTTTTTTTATGTTTTAGTAGGGATGTCCTGTTCCCATATCGACATCGGAAGTAATTCAATATTGGCCCAAAAACACTGTGTCGTAGCGATGCACTGATTTGAAATATTTGGGCCGATACCGATATCCGATGTTAATATCACTGTTATGGCCGATAACCGATATTTGCAGATACTGATATACTGATATTAATGTTTTTAAAATCAGCAGATTTGATACAGAATGAAAATTATTAAAGCTGAATTTATGTTATTGAGTACACACATTTACGCTGCTGAGATGATTACAATCACTGTCACTTGACTAAACAAATACACGCCCCCCCCCCCCAGGGTGTGTGTGATGATGCCATCCTCTGAAACAGATAAACAAATGGCAACAAGATGGAAAAAATATTTGCTAATATCGGCCCAGTTTTATTTATTGGACCAATACGATATGTTTAAAAGTGACTAACATTGGCTGAGACCGATATTGATGTTGATATACCGTGCATCCCTGCTGTATCAGATTATATCGGACTGCATCAAAAATCTCTGATCCAAGCAGTCTGTTAAGGTTCACATTTTTGTGACCAATGGTTACAAAAAAAGTCTTTTTTTTTTCATACTTACTGGTTCTTGTCCTCCGATGGAGTAATATCACTTGATCAAGCCTTTCATACATTCCACACTACGAAATAGGTACATGTATGATTTGTGCTAGGGCTGCACGATATTAGGAAAACCTGCGATATGCGATAACAGTGATTAATATTGCGATGACGATATTACTTGTGATAATTAAAAACTGAACTCAGGAACAAAAACAATCAAAAATAAAGCAATTAAAAAATGACTAAAAATCATAAAAATGAGAAAGGCAAAAGATGTGAGGAAAGGGAAAATGAAAATGAACAAGAAAAGGCAATCATTGGATCCCGGGAAAGGTTGAATCAACAGAAAGAGCAGAACAAAGCTAACTCAGGTGTTTGCTAATCATCTAAATTAAGTGTCAGGGCGGGCATCTAACCTAAGAGTACCCACCCAATTGGCCAAATGGGTGAAGAGGTCTATTTGATTTGTTAAAAAAATATCATGCCTCCATTTGATTGACAGAATGCATTATGTGTAGCAAACATTTGAGCTGACCATTCATTGTGATATTTATCTGTTTTTTGCGATATGCATATTGTGCATGCTGATATTGCGATAACGATCTATTTTCGATATATTGCGCAGCCCTAATTTGAGCCAATTTTGTATTAGATCGATATCGGTCAATAATACTGAAGGCTGTAATATCGGTATCATATCGGAAGTGAAAAAGTTGTATCGGGAAATCCCTGAGTTTTAGTTAACCTTTTCACAGTGGCAGTTGTCGATGTTCTGTTTATCCTGCTTGTGTGGAGAGACGAGCCAAACCCCTCCCCCGCGTAATCGGGAAACAGGTACAGAGAGCTGCAGTGACCAAAAAACCTCAGAAACTAAATGAGTCAATACGGTGAGATTCCAGCCATGTTTGCCTTCATAACTTTTGTACTCGAGGGGTGTGTGCTGGTGCACCATCTCCAGGGACTAGCAGTGAGCCAGATCAGAGATGAGCTCTGATCTGAAGTTCTGGTGTCTTATATCCTGATATTTAGACATGATTGGCTAACAGCAACACAGCTCTACCACTGACTCTGTTTGCTTTGCAACATTGATGTTTAATCTCCACACATAACCCAAGCCTGGAAGAGTTCTGCTGTGTGGTGGAGTTGCTAATGCTAACAGTTAGCTTCTACTAGCCAAGTGGTTCCGTGCTCTCTCCTGGACGCTAAACCAACAACAGCCTTCCCTGTTGTGAGTCAAAATGGGGGAGTTTATGAACACTAAGTGAAAGTGTGACATAGATCAGTCAGGCTTTTCAGATCCTAGAGTTTCACTGTCTATTTTCTATCAGAAGTAGGAGATAGGTGTAGGAGACTATTTTCATGTTCAGCCAATTATAATCAGATAATAAAAAAATGTTTTTTCAGTGAGGTACCACTTTTAATATCAAGCATCTTGTTGATAACATGTGAGCTGCTGCTCTTTGGGTTTAATGAGTCGGTTTGTCTCTTGAGTATTAAGAGGATGCCTTACTTCAACTTTATAAACCACTGCATTAATCATTAAAGTAATTAGGAGTGTAATTGATGTCTTGCTCATTAACATTTAGACAAATTAGATGCTGACTAGCTAAATCTGCGTGTGTGTGGTCCTTGCCGTACAGTTCGTGTGGGTGTGAGGCCTCGCCATGCCGCTGGTGAAGAGGAACATCGATCCGCGTCACCTCTGCCGAGGAGCGCTGCCCGAGGGCATCGGCAGCGAGCTGGAGTGTGTGATGAATAACACACTGTCTGCCATCATCCATCAACTCAGCAGCCTTAGTAAGATGCGCGCGCACACACACACACACACACACACACACACACACACACACACACACACACACACACACACACACACACACACACACACACACACACACACACACACACATCCTCGTCTAGCAGTCGTTGTGTGGTCATTGACTTCCATTAATTTAGTGACTGGATTGTGCCTAACCTTAACCATAACTCTAACCATAACCAGTCTATTCCTAACCCTAACCTTAACTAAAACTCAATTCACACCTTACATCTAAAACTAACAAGTACAGCTCTGTAACATCGTCCCAAAGTGACGACCAGCAAAATGTCCTCACTTTGGTACTAATGTCCTCAGTTTGCAAGTAGAGCTGTCATTGGTCTTCACTTTGATGTATAGACAAGTACACACACACACACACACACACACACACACACACACACACACACACACACACACACACACACACACACACACACACACACACACACACACACACACACACACACACACACACACACGCACACAGAGTCTTTCCAGTAAACAAACTATAAAAAGCTCTAAATTTGGCAGAAACTTCAAATAGAAACAGATCTAAACTACACACCACCAGGGTGTGTGTGATGATGCCATCTAAACTGTGTGTAGCCCTTTTTGCAGCAGATCACATGCTTTCATCGTTAATCCCAAAGCTGTAATTGATTTGGGGGTTGTCATGGTTACAGTCCTGGGGTCAAAGGGCTTACAGCCGCCCCACACACTGGTACATGGAGCGATGAAATGTAATCCTTTCAGACAGTGGAGCTAAACTGAACTTATCGGCCTGGCCATGGACATGTGACTGTGCACTTTTACTGTATGTGTGTTAGGGTGTGTGTACGTGTGTGTGAGAGCTGTTGGCTTTTTTTTTTTTTTTTTTTTTTTTTTTTTTACTGAAAATGTAATGGACCATCAATCTTCCGTTCACGTGTCCTTCATCCTCATCAGCAGCTGCTGTTCAATTAAAACCAGATTGCAGTTTATTTATTTATTTATTTTAGTCGTATCGATTCTGTCTGGATCTTATTGTGTCACGTTCCTGCAGTGGGAGTTGGCTTCTCCACAACAGCTGTGTGAGTTAAATATAAATGCCTGCACAGGCCCAAATGGAAGAAATGTACACACTACATACACTGGTGCATGTTTATGTGCACACGTGTTGGCCATGAGAGGCCAGAGTTGATGGGCTCAGCGTGCCGGATCCGTGATTCTTCCTTCCTCTAAACGTTTTTCCCGCTGCCCATCCTGTCAGCAGGGGAGACAGAAATAGCCTTGAATACAACAAAGGACTCTGTGTTCTACACAGAAAAAGTTATTAGAGCCATTCAGACACTATTTTTGTTTGTTTTTGTTGTTGTATCTGATTATTTAGATTTATTTGTAGTAAAAAATGTTCCTTGTGTAACTCCTGACTCATTAAAGCAGCAATTTGGGGTTTTCCCCCTTTCAGGAATTATGTATGTTTTAGTGATTGTCTTACTGTGATATAATGTAGGAAATACGTCTTTTTTTTTTTTTTTTTGCCAAGCCTGCCCCCGTCCCATGGTCAGCACTAACCAATAGCGTTTAGACTCCGCTTACAGTACAGGCGTTAATCACAGAGAGTGCTTGATCGTTTAAGTATGTACCCTGGTTGATGCAGAGTTGGCGACCTTACTCGTGGACTAGTAAGTCACGTAACATGAACATAATAACTGTAAACATTGTGTTTTAGCTCTGCTTTGTTGGCTAGAGGTGCACATTCATAAATGGGAGGAGTTGCTTTCAGCCTTATAGAAATGTAGAAAAAAGTAGGTCATGATGTGATATGCTTGTCAGCCTCTAGATGGTGCCATCAGATAAAAGAAAAATATGGGCAGCTACTTTAAGCTGCAATACATTTTTCCACCTCTAGATGGTGCCCTTTCACAAAAACTCTGGATTTTTCTTTAAATCCAGAATAAAATAGTTATTTAACGCTTGTAGGCTACTTCCTCCCCAGATTACTTTTCTTTTCCCAGAGGAGAGACATCTTGTGTGTTTCTACTATTGGAACTTCAGGGTATATTTACTGGGAATTCCTGGCATGCTCGTGTCTCCACTTCTCCAGGCCCGCCACACGGGCTGTTTTACGGAACCTTTGGAGTGTCTGAACAGGGGTAGGTAATTGAAAAGGCCCGGTGAGGTCGCCGAGTGGAACATTTGGTTAACTCACGCTGATTGGTTGTAACTCAGTAGGAAATGACATCAGCAGACGTCGTCCAAAACAACCGGCATTAGTAAAATTAGAAGAGTGGCTGGTGAAGCAGAAGGGAAGCAAAAGCTACGAAGCACCGTTTGCGCTGCTTTAAAAGTCATCGCTACTAAACTCCCATCACCAAAGTAGAAATCCCCCAACGATGTATCATGGAGCTTTGTTGTGTCACAGAGCACCATAAAAAACTATGCTTCTTCTGGTCATTGAACGTCACTTTTTAAATCACACAGCTGCAATCTCCCGGCCCTCTGAATGGATTAAACTATGCCGACCAGTGGACACTGTTTGTCGCTGACCAGTGACATCACTCACAATAGGCTGACGTCTGTGCAATGTCCTGAAAGGGTTAGGGTCAGTTAACCTCTCCCAGAAATGACCCTGAAGTAATCACAGAATCACCATCTGCATCTGTCGGATTTAAAAATCCTAAAATATAAAGTGACTGGAGACTTAATACAGCTTCTTTTGGTCACTTGGTCAAGACAAACATAGCTCGATTCGGAGGGGGGTTATATAAAGCTAATGTTAAATTATTCACAAGAAAACTTCTTATGCGGGGTCATATGATCGTTTTGTGTCACATTATCACTTTATTGATCAGGCTTCAGTCCCTGTGGAGATCTACTTGATAAAGATACCGTCTCTTGTTTGTCTTCTGTGTCTCATCCCTTTGTCTTTTTGCTCGTCTCTTTCAGGTAAACACGCGGAGGACATATTCGGCGAGCTGTTTAACGAGGCCAACAACTTCTACCACCGAGCCAACTCTCTGCAGGACCGCATCGACCGGCTCGCCATCAAAGTCACTCAGCTGGACTCCACTGTGGAGGAAGGTGGGTGGAAACGGACCGTAGGACAGCTGATTGTTCCATATTCCTCATCTGTTTCTCTCTTTGCTTTCAGTTTCTCTGCAAGACATCAACATGAGGAAGGCCTTTAAGAGCTCCACCATTCAGGACCAGCAGGTGGTGTCCAAGAGCAGCGTGCCGAATCCTGTCAAAGAGATGTACAATCTGAGCGACAAGCCTCCTCCTCTCACCATCCTCACACCCTACAGGTCGGTGCCGGTGGTCTTTCAGAGAAATCAGAATTAATAGTCTTTTATAATAATGGAGATTTCCTTTCAATTGTGCATTTTGGTTTTATGTGCTTACTGAAAAATGCAACTTTTTACTTTTAATATTTTTACATTTTCACTCATATTCATAACAAATATTTACATTTTGATTAATTTTATGCAATGAATTGATATAAATGTAAAGTATTTTTGCACAAATCTTAATTCTGTTCAATTAAACCAGACCATAATGTGTTTTTGAGTAAACTCTTAAACATATTTTCTTCATTCTATCAGGTTTTCTTTTGTTCTTTCACATGTTGGTCACTTCGACTTGAAAGGAGTTGTTTACATTAATTAACACATTTAAATAAAATATCAGAATTCAGATGAACAGTCTTGGTGTTTTTTCTAAAGGGATGATCTCAAGGAAGCTCTCAAATTCTACACGGATCCATCCTACTTCTTTGACTTGTGGAAGGAGAAGATGCTGCAAGACACTGAGGACAAGAGAAAAGAGAAGAGGAAGCAGAAGGTTCTGGGATTTAGTTTTAATGTGTCTAATGATGTCATTTTAATCTTCTTCCTGTTTCCTTCCAGTGAAACTTGTCCATGAAAACGTCAATAAAGACTTTGTTGTCTCCTTGTTGCAGGAGCAGAGGCGTTGTGTGGACGGGACGCTGCAGAGGGAGGTTAAGAAGGTCCGTAAGGCGCGGAACCGTCGGCAGGAGTGGAACATGCTGGCTCTGGATAAGGAGCTGAGGCCGGACCATCGACACACCATACACCGAGACAGAGCAGCGTCCTCCGAGGGGTCCATGTCTCCAGAGAACAGGTAGGTAGGAGCAGTTACTTATGGCCATTGCAAGGCGAACAGCTGTTAACCAGCGGTCATATGTCCTCACCAGGGGTCACAGTGTGGATCAGCACCACTACCCCAACAGTATAAACCACGCCGGCCACGCCCACACCTACTCAGGACCGCCGCCCAGCGTCCTGGCCGCCCAGATGGCTGCTGGGCACGTCGCTCGAGGAGGATCTGAACACGACAGCAGAGGCAGGACCATGATGGCCTATCAGGGGGGAACGCTGGGCCGCTCCCACCACCACCACCAGGTCCCTCTGCCGCCTCCTCCGGCTGAGGTTATGAACGGTGGCCCCATGTCTCTTCCACCTGTGGACTACAGGTAAACACTGGCTTCACTGACTCAGATGGGCTAATACTGCCACCTAGTGTCACAGCACAGCTCTGACGTTGTCCCCTCTCTACAGTATGGACGGCTATGCCAACACCGGTCCTCCTCCCCCTCCCCCTGCACCCCTCATACCTTCCGCTCAGACGGCCTTTGCCTCACCACCTGGTGGCCCGGTGCCTCCCGGACCGATGGCTGTGGCCGGCGGGTACGCTCCACCTCCTCCACCTGTATCTGGAGTTCAGGCAGCTCCGCCTCCTCCTGGTCCTCCTCCTCCACTCATCCCAGCTGGTGGCTCCCACTCCACAATCCACAAGATGTCGTCCATGGCACCGGCTGAGAACACGGCGATCAGTGATGCTCGCAGCGATCTGCTGGCGGCTATACGAATGGGTAAGAGCTAGAAAGTGTTCACATCAATATTTATGGGAAAATATTTGTTCCTGGGCAACTTTCAGTGAAAATATTGTAATAAAAGGACAAATGAGACATATTTAAGGTGTGTTTTTCATATCTGAAGCCATTAAATGTAAGTTTGAGCATCCTGCAGAGAAACTGTTTGTTTTTGACTCATTAATATAAAAGTTTATGATGAATACAAGGAGCTTATAAAAGTTTTGAAAAAGAGAGATTTTCTGTCATTTAATGATTTAGTCCAGAGTCTGATCCAACTCAGTTCACTTTGAAAAACCTTCAGCAACAATCTTACACAACTCATCCACCAGTAGGACACGTTGCACAAGTTTTCCACAGTTCTCTGCTGGAAGTCAAACCCAGTGGGATAAAAGCACTAAGTGTAGCTTAACAAGTGCTTGTTTTATGTTATAAAAACGTACAGTTTTTGGCCAGACCTCCATCTTTTCTCAATATAATGTGATCTTTGTTCAAAACTCTGGTATAAAAAGTGGTAGGCGAGTAATCCCAAACTTAAATAGCACAGTGAAAATGCTGTTTAGTAACCTCAGCAAAGCGTGACATTAAATATGTTTTATCAATATTTCATTTCCAGGCATCCAGCTGAAGAAGGTGCAGGAGCAACAGGAGCAGCAGGCAAAGAGAGAGCCGGTGGGAAACGACGTGGCCACCATTCTGTCCCGACGCATCGCTGTAGAATACTCCGACTCTGAGGACGACTCGGAGTTGGAGGAGAACGACTGGTCGGATTAACACACACACACACATAGCATAGCATAGGAAAACTACTGACACACACGAGTAGAAACACACCCTGTTAATCTCACCTGGAAGAATCCTCACTGTGACACACTGACAGATAATCACATGCTGAATAATCTAAATGGTTAAAAGATGCTGTACAGAGACTTGTAATATAACAGTAATGCTGACCACTATAAACCATTTAACAATGAGCTAGATGATGATACCCCAGTGGATGTTCCTCTACCTGTTATAACACTATAGTCTACGTTTAAAGGTGCTTTTTTTCCTATATAGTTGAAGCTTGAGAGTGTTAGAATTATTAGAAATGTTTCCTTTTGATATAACCTATACATTTTTTATGTTTTTACTAAAATGCTATGTCATAGATCATATTGTAAGCTGAATATAACTGGAAGAGTGGCAGATTAAAGCCACGGATCAACGTGCTGGTGTTCATAATGCTGTGCTAATGGATGGAGTATATGCTGTAAAAATAAGTATTATAACTGAGCCACTTGCACTCGCTCTGTAAACTTTGCCCCGGAGAGAAATAAAATCATGAATGAAGGATCACGGCAGAGCCACCACGTCTCCTTAGTGTTCCACTCGCATCCACAGACAACACATACCTGCTTCTGAGTCTTCAGTTTCCATAGCAACAGCACCACTTTGAAAGGGGTTACCAAGGAAACAGAAGGGTGGATAAAAAGCAGGGCAGTGAGCCACGCACGGTAAGGATGGAAGGGGGGATAAATCAGTGGAGGCAGGAGTTTTATGCACAGCACATGTTTGTCTTTAATACAAAATTAACAAGATCTCTCAGTAGAGTGGACTAACCAAAGCAATAAAAAGTACAACTATGACGCCTTGGAAAAATAGACACCACGTTCACACAACTGTTTGTTAACAATATCTCAGTTAAGTTAGTGCATGTTGATTATCGTTTATATGTTTCGTTTTGCAGAAAATTAATTGGTTGTGCCGTTTTCATCCCGAAAAGTAAAGTGCATTTCACATTGAAAACAAGATACTGTGACCACCTCATCTCCACCTCCCTCTCAAAATCACACACAAACTCAAGTACACACACACACATTCACAGGCCCTTGAGTGTTTTGATATTTAGCTCTAAATTAGCAACCATCAGAACAGTCCCATCACAACACTGCAAGAAATGCAATGTTGAATTTACTTAACCAAGTTATGTCAACTGGTTCCACTAGTTGCTAAAACGTGAAGCATAATAAACATGTAAGTTTAACCAGTGATGTAAAAATTACTTGATTTTTTTTAACTTAAGTAAAAGTACAGATAAAGGGGTAAAAAAATTACTTTGGTAAAAGTTGAAAAAAATCCAAGAAATCTTTGACTTCAAGTATTGAAGTATGCAATATCAAATGTTAAACAATAAAAGTATTTAGCTAACATTAAAGTACTTTTGCCTTTGGAACTGCAGTCTGGCGCGGATGAGGGTGCTGACGGAGGTGGGGTGGTGCTCAGATAAAACGCTAATTAAAATACTTTGATTTTTGAAACTTTTTAGAAATGTTTGTGAAGTAAAAGTAAAAAGTAGACCTCAAGAAAATTACTTAAGCACAGATACAGAAAAATTGCACATAAGCACAGTAACAGAGTATCTGTACTTCATTACATCTCATCACTGCTTTTAACTTAAAAACTAAGAACATATATTACTCTTTGCAATGAGGTTTAGTGAAACCAGTTGACATGACTTGGTTGAGTAAATTCAACATTTAATTTCTTGCAGTGTAGTATTATTTTCCCTAAGAGAAAAATATAAATAATAGTTGCTTATTGAGTAGATGAACAGATGTGTATAAACGTGAGTAATACATCCAACATCACAGTCCTGTCCTTGAATACAAAGCCCTTGTTCACCTGCTCAGGAAGGGA
Source organism: Nothobranchius furzeri (assembly GCF_043380555.1). NCBI lineage: Eukaryota > Metazoa > Chordata > Actinopteri > Cyprinodontiformes > Nothobranchiidae > Nothobranchius > Nothobranchius furzeri. Next base: position 51,032,640 of record NC_091747.1, read on the forward strand.
CTCATTTGACAATACACCAGTGGTTTGCTCAATTCATCCTGAAACGTTTGTCTTTTCAATCGACCCAACCGTTCACTTACTGCTGCATACTGAAGGAAGGAGAGTGAAAAGCAAAATATTTCTTCAGCATGCCTTATTTACAGAAACAAAAACTTCCCTGTAAGAAATTAAATGTTGAATTCAATTAAAGCAACACTACACTGAAAGAAAATGTCTGTTGGAATTACATAATTGAATCATGTATATCGGTTGCATGAAATTATATAATAATATCATGCCAACATGATAAATCCATGTTCTAATAACATATACAGAATTCATTAAATACACTGATATCATTTCCACAACCTCACCAAAGCCCTTTTTTCAAATGATTACAGGTTGACACACTGGGGGGAAAAAAGCTTCAGTGAGATTGTCGAAATTATATCAATGTATTTTGGGAATTCTGTTAAATACATGGTATTAGAACATGGTCATTTCATGCTCTTACAACATGAAATGGTCATGTTCTAATTACTTGTATTGATCAGATTGGCATTATTGAATTTATTAAACCAAAACATAATTTAATTGCATGCAACCAATGTACATGATTCAATAATGAAAATCCAACAGACTTTGTCTTTCAGTGTAAATGAGATGTCCTACTGGTTGAATGCAGAATTATGGTTGTCATAAGCAACCTGCTGCAACCTGCTGTAGCTAGTGCTAACAACGAGCTAACGCAAGCAAACTAATACTAAATAAGCCACAAAGTAAAAAGATCCACCCTGCGAAACAACAAATAGTATTACTTACAAATCCACTAGCAAAAAAAGCCTCCAAATACATAACTCTCTTACTTTTATTTCCGGGCTCAGCAATATTTTTTTTTCTTGTGCATTTTATTGATGATCAGTGAAGTGGATAAGCTAACTGCTAGCCTTTATATTAGCAACTTTATATTAGCAACCGGTGAGTAAACAGCTAACAGCCACAAAGCAGGTAGAGTGCTCCACCTAGTGAACTGTCCCGTCGCAAAACTGTCAAGTACAGTTTGTGGTCATCAACGGGCAGCAGAGTGTGGTACAATCTGAAGTGGGTAAAGTTTCTACCTCATTAATCACTGAAACTCACTTTGTAAACAATAGCTTAACGTGTTAAAACCTCTTTAGTGTTGCTTTAACCAAGTTATGTCAACTGGTTTCTGCTTAAATGTAAACAGTAATATAATGATGTAGAACAATGTTTGTTACTTTTTACAATTAAGCAACTGGTTTTCAGAGGTGTGACCAAGTCACTGCTTTGCAAGTCACAAGTTAGTCACAAGTCTTTCCGGTCAAGTCTTGAGTCAAGTCCAAGTCAAAGACGTCCAAGTCGAGTCCAAAGTCAATGATGTGGAAGTCCAAGTCAAGCCCAAGTCCTTAACCTTGAATTTTCAAGTCATACTCAAGTCATCTGTCCAACTTCAATTTAATGACAATGATAATAAATGCTTCTTAAAGCTTCATTTATTTGCTCAAACAAGCAGAAGTGCAACTGAAACTGATTATAAACAAAGTGCTGCTGCAGTTAGCAGAACAAGATCACACCCAGAACCAAGAATGAGATGCAAGTCGATTCAAGTCGCAACTCATTGGCGTTAAAGTCAGAGTCAAGTCGTAAGTCTTTATAGATTTTATCAAGTCAGAAGTCATTAAAATACTGACTCGAGTCTGACTTGAGTCCAAGTCATGTTACTCGAGTCCACACCTCCGCTAGTTTTAGTGAAACCAGTTAACATAACTTGGTTAAGTAAATCCAACATTTCATTTCTTACAGTGTTGAGAGGAGGAGGGGCATTTCTGCTCATTTGAGTAACTACTACATTCAGAAAAAGGCTTGACAGCGCTGTCGCATCACACATCAGAATGAGAGGTGAAGTGGTGAAAAAAAACTTTTCAGCGACTATAACAAAATAGACTTTTCTCTCTGCAAGGTAAAATAATAACAGTTGGTGCTCATCGAATAACTACAGTGCACGAGTTCACATCCACGGGCTACGTCTCCATGCTTCGGAATGCTCACGGTTTTCCAGTTTTAAAAAAAAAGTTTTGCACCTGATCTGAGGCCACAAAGAAGAGGAACTCCATAAAAGTTCGGCTTGACGAGATGAGAAGCAGCAGGGATAGAAAGAAGAAGCATTGTTATTATTGTATTTGGAAGTAGCCGTTTTTAGCTCATAAGCTCTAAAGTAGAGTCTAATATTGATGACGCAGATAGAAGACAGCAGGACTAGGACTTCATCTCATTCAGAGTTCATTTTTAACACTTTGGCTTGAACTGCTGGTCCCACCTCCATCCAACAAGCTCTGCGAACATGTAACGAGGCCACTTCTCGGAGAACTTACAGGAAGACTGAAGGTGTTAGTGTCTAAGGTCAGGGTGTCAAACAGGAAACGACGATTCAGTATGAGGGGGCGGATTACAGTCTGCACGTAACGCAGCTCACACCGATGACACACACACACACACACGTATTAAAGGTAAGAGGAGAATGTAGATGTGATGAAAACAAAAGAAAAATGTTCACAAATGGAGAAATGAGGCAGTGATGGCCCAGGAGTGAGTACCGGTCACCGAAGCATCACTTCAGCGCTTTTATTCTCCGTTACACCCCCAACTGGACGAACATGACGGCATGTCACTCAGCTGGGAAAAGACAAGCTGGGACGTGGATGTTATTGCTGTCTGAGTATTGCTTCACATCTAATAAACAACCACCGTTCCGGTAGGTTCAGTTATTGCTGGCATGGCCTGGAGAGATAAGGAATCTGATGCTTTTGAAGACCAAAACATTCAAGACGGTGACTCAGAGCAGTGTAGAAGAGATGCACAAGCTGTACCAGGGATAAAAAGGTGTTTTTCTAACAGGACGGAGCTCTTTATGACCTTGTGACGATTGTGGCTCTGTTAATGCGGTACATGTGAGCTACTCTTATACATGAAATTTTAGGGTCATGATGACATCAGGAAGTCATGGCCTGCGGCGGCCGTGTGTGACCCATCATACTGAACACTGAGAACAAAATGAGCATTTGTGCTAATTACATGCAAATCACAGCTCGCTTCATGAATTTAGATTTTAAATAATGAGGTTGATGTGATGCTCATTGGGATTCAAAAATGCTCCGAGGAAGAGCAAGGTGGATCTTCAAGCAATGATAGACCTTTTGAAGTGGAGTTTTGTAGAAAGAATTAACATTTTACATTGCACTTGAACTGCTTCATTTAGGAGAAATAGAGAAAAAATTGGTTTGGATTGATGAGCTAACTGCTAGTTTGAGGATAATGACATCTTAAAAGAGCATTAAACTCAAAATGTTCCTAGAAGATTTCTGAATTCTAGTTCATCCGAATCCTTTAAAAGTTTGAGGTTTGGGAAGTTTCCTGGACTAGCCGTTAGCTTGTTTCATTCGCCTCTTACGTTGACACTTAAATCTGGAAACCATGTCACTCATGACTTATCAGTTTTCTAGTTCCAAGTAGAAAAACCAGGGGTTCGCTATATATGTGCTCAGTGACCAGGCTAACTCTGGCTTTCCACCAGATACGTACTCATCGCATAACAAACGTAATACGTAGCTATTAGCCGCCCTTATAGCCAATGGGTGTGTTTTCCACTAGGAGCATCTTGAATGCATCCCGGAAGGTGTTGCAATGCTCTGCTAGATTTGCAATTCCGATGTTTATTTATTTATTTTTTTGTTTACGAGCTATGCCATCAGAACATGTCGAGCTCAGCAGTTCGGTTCAGGCCTGACAGGAATTCCAAACCGCAGACCTTTCTGATTCGCGCTGATATCTTTCTCCTTGCTTATTATTGTGTGAACTGGCAAAATCTTGCGTAATATTAAAATTTTCCACTGCTTTTGTGGAACCCGCTGCATGGAACGCATTCACTGTTCACCTGAAAAATGCTTTTGGTAGGAAGAACCGCACGGCAGAGATCACGATGAAAATGCGTCTATTACGTTTTGCGCTGCTTACAATACGCACCGTATTCGCACCCGGTGGAAAGCCCGGGTACAAGATAATAATGAACGTATCTGCTTTCTATGCATTTAGACTGACTGAGGAAATACAGCACCTATATGAGATACAGGCTGACAGCAGTGAAATTAAATCATTTATGACTGGATCTATAAGCGTTTTTCATGCATCCGACAGCCGTAATGGTCAAGGTTGCTCAGGAACCTTTCACTTTTCAAGTCGGCATTCTGATTTTGGGAGACGTTCCTTGTTGATTTAGAATTTAGACGTTTCAAACTTTCAAGAACAGAATAAAAAAACAGGCCATTATTTCTCCAAACTGCGGTTGTTCAAAGAGCTATAATCACAAGAACCGGAGCTATCCTTTCAATTTAAACAGCTTTCCGAAAAGCCAAGAAACAGAGAAGATTTAATGTGATTACATAATCAGACACGCCTCTGTTTGGTTCGGTGCCACCCCACCAACACAAAATGCAGAGTGGCTGTGGGGGTGGGGAGTGATTAATGGTGGGACTTAACCGATGGACTTAACGCACTCACGCACAATCTAAAGCAAAACGAGGAGGAGGGAAAGTGAGGGAAAACGGGTGAGATGAGGAGCAAAGGATGCTAGATTTCTTCCCCGGCGTCTGTGGAGCAGATCAGAGAGCATCAGCTCTATTTTTAGCTCTCCACGGCTGTTCAGCTTTCGACACACGTTCAGAGCGCGGCGGCGGCGGAGCGTTGGGATGCTGTTCCAGACGGGCTTCACCTTGGAAATGCCTTTGTGTTCCAACACTGATGTGCAAACTAATTATTCCTCCCTGCATCTGAATGAAAACAACCAGAGCTATGGAGGTATATACACGGGCCGTGGCGTGTGATCCACTCAGCTCGCTCTGCAGAAACGCAGACTAAGGTGGGCGGGGGACAGCCCACTTACTGGCCTTTAGTGGGGGAAGACAGGAAGACACTTTGCTCCAGCAAGGGAAAGAAAACACCACCTATCCCAGACTGGTCCACTCCAAACTGAAGCAGCGGCCCTCCACCTCCTCCCCAGCTCTCTTTGGTGCTGGACGGTTCCAGCGAGGAGCAGAGCTGACCCAGGTTGCCTCTTCTTTTGCCACCTGGGTCTGCTCAGTCAAACGTCGCTGGGTGTCCGCGCCCGATGGGCCACACTGGCGGGCACGCAGCCACAGCACACTAGCCACAGCGCCTTCTGGATCTCCTGGTTCCTGAAGGCGTAGATGACAGGGTTTATGACGGAGTTGTAGGTGGCAGGCACCAGCGTGGCGTACGTGTAGAGCGGAGGGTAGGTGTAGTCAGCGATGAGGGAGTAGACGGTGAAAGGCATCCAGCAGGCAGCAAAGGTACCCAGAATGATGGCCAGCGTGGACACACCCTTACGTGTGGTGACGTAGTGGGGCGAGGCGGCCAGGAAGTGGTGCTGGAGGGCAATCTGGTGAGCGTGGCGCATCACAATCTTGCAGATCTGGACGTAGAGTTGCAGCATGAGGCCAAAGAGCAGCAGGAATGAAACAGACAACACGGCGATGTTGTTCTTGGTCAAAGGCCTCACCACGCTGCATGTGGCCTCCTCTGCCAGGCAGTTGACCCCTGTGACCGGCAGCAGGCCGAGACACAAAGAGAGCCCCCACAACAGCACCAACATGGTGTAGGTAAAGGCTGCCGTTCGCTCCGAGTTGTAGGTGAGGGCGTAGTACAGCGACAGGTAGCGGTCAATAGTGATGGCCAACAAGCTGAAGACGGAGGCTGAGAAAGACGCCACCACCAAGCCCACGGTGAGCAACTGGGCCGAGTCGGATTGAAGCAAGTAGGCACAGGTGAAGTGAAGTACGAGGCCCAGACCGGCCAGGAGGTCGGCCAGCGCCAAGCTGCCGATCAGCAGGAACATGGGTGCTCTGAGCGCGGGGTTCTGCCAGATTACCAGAACCACCAGTGCATTCTCACAGGCTATCAGAGTACCCGACGAACACAGAACAATGTCCCAGGGGTTGACCAGAAGTGGCAGCTGGCTGGGCGGGAGGTAGCCTTCCCCTGGAAACGTCCCCATGCCGGTGCTGTTGTCAATGGCCCCCTCGCCTCCAGTGACCCACTCTGTGGTGTCGGGGCTCAGCCAGCTGGGGGAGACCGGTGGCTCTTCACTCATAGTGCCCCCCGTCTGAAACAAGAAACAGCAATCACACAGATGTAAAAAATAAAATAAATAAAACACCATAAATACAAAAATGTCTGCACTCCAGCTCAGACTAAGCCCCTGCAGGCAGCTCCGGTTTTCTCCAGGTAGTACTGGATGTACTGGAGGCATCTGAGAGCTGCTGAACCTGCAACAAATGCCTGATAGTATCAGGCTGATAAGAAATAATGGTGTAGCCTATGGTTAACAGGTAATAAAAGCCAGATCTGCTGGGGTTTTGGAGACAGACGGAAGTTATTGAGGCTTAGAAAGACAGAAGGTGTTTGTAAAATTAAACTAACAGAGGAACTGGGATAAAAACAAGGAAATGTACGTTTTGCGCGAACTTTGAGGCCACGGTGATCGACAAACGCACTCTCCCTCTGGGTCTGTATAATAACAACAATACCACAGAATGAAGCGCCGCACCCGTCGCTTCACCCTGGGCACCTTGCGTCCAAGAAACAAAACCGGCTGCTCCACGTCAGCAAAACAATTCAAGGGGTGGTGAGAAAAAAAACGTACCAGAATCAGGTTGCAAATTTTCCGAGCGTGTAAAAAAAAAAAAAAAAAAAAAAAAAAAAAGAGGGAGAGATGCTCAGTAATCTCCTGCCTACCTTGACTCGGTGAGGTGAGACTCCTCCGGCTAGATGGAGGCACGAGAGCCTTGGATTTCCATGTTCCAGGATGATGCGGCGCCGCGGACGCAGCTCGGAGAGAGAGAGAGAGAGAGAGAGAGAGAGAGAGAGAGAGAGAGAGAGAGAGAGAGAGAGAGAGAGAGAGAGAGAGAGAGAGAGAGAGAGAGAGAGAGAGAGAGAGAGAGAGAGAGAGAGAGAGAGAGAGAGAGAGAGAGAGAGAGAGAGAGAGAGAGAGAGAGAGAGAGAGAGAGAGAGAGAGAGAGAGAGAGAGAGAGAGAGAGAGAGAGAGAGAGAGAGAGAGAGAGAGAGAGAGAGAGAGAGAGAGAGAGAGAGAGAGAGAGAGAGAGAGAGAGAGAGAGAATGGAAGGGGAGAAGAAAGGAGCGCGAGCGGCAAAGCCACTAGCGCCGCATCGCTGTGGACCGTGGCTGTGCAAAGGAGCAGCGCGCGGAAGGGAGGAACAGGAGGTGCGAGCGTGATGGAGGGAGGGAGATAATGGTCATGATGATGATGAAGAGTCACAGAGGAGCCAAACTGGTTGAACTGGTCCGCGATCAATTACAGATGTGTTGATATGGCCTCGATTTATTTATTTATTTTTATATATAAAAGAAACATGCAGCAGGTCTGATGTGTCCCATTTTTATTACATTTTGTCCCACAGCGCCTAAATATTCAGAGCACCAAAACCATCCACACTTTTTTTTTTATTTCGTAGGATGCTCAGACTCAAGTTTCAGACACGATGGTGGATCCAGAGACTCACTTTCCTCCTGCGACGCCCTGCTATTCTGGTCCTGTCTGTGCCATTAATGTGTGTCAGCCTCCTGCCTACTCCTCCGTCTTCTCTTGTCACCTCTTTCTGCACTGACTCCAACTCATCTGACCACGTTAGCAGTCCAAAAAAAAAAGCCTTTTTAAATTGTAAATTTTTTAAAGTAAAGAAATAAACAAATAAATGAATGGACCCAACTTTCGTAAAGGTCACCAATCATATTCTAATTCAACATGATTGTAAGTCATGTTTATGACTTATCTCCTTTAAAAACTTAATTTCAGTTTAAAAATAAACAAATATTATTTTGATGGTCACTGGGTTCATGTTACCATCTATTGGCCAACAATTGTGGGTTGCCATAAACAGTCTCCTTGTCACAGCGAGGCTGGCGCTGTGGAAAATGGCAGACTAGACAAATCAAGCCACTGCTTCTGAGCCCAGAAGTTCAAATGTCAAAACAGTTGTAAAATAAGCTTATAAGTACAAATTAGTACTTACCCTGTATGATTCGTGGTGCTTTCTCTTTTGCGAACCTGGCCTCTCCACGGTTACTACAACCTCTACACACTAGATGTCACTTTGGTGTTCGTGTTCCATATTCAAAACACACAATTATGACTCTAATATTGATTTCAATGTTCATGATTTAGTACCTGACAAACTCATTTTACGTCCCATGTTATGGTTTAAAACTCTTAAGCCCAGCCCACGTTGAGCGTTTTTCGTCCATCCAAGACAAATCCCTCGTTGTGAAATCGTGAAAAAACCCATTGACCGTGAGGGTGATTTACTCGCCTGTGTTCGTCCAGTGGGATCGGCCCAAACTATGTCAGAAAACCTACAACTTCAATCTGCAATCGATCAAATAAAATACACCCAGGGAATCACGCAAAAAACATTGATTGGGACTTATTCGCTCTTCCATCTCAGGAACATTGCTGAGTCCCTTTCTGTCCCGCTCTGAACTTGAGACAGTTCTCCACACCTTCATCTCCTCACGCTTAGACTACTGTAACTCTCTTTTCACGTGTCTGAGCAGAACCTCCCTGAACCGTCTACAGGTGGTTCAGAACGCCTGTGCTCGACTTCTGACCAAGTTCTCCAAACACACCCACATCATCCCGCTTCTCCTCCAGCTTCACTGGCTGCCAGTCAACTTCAGGGTTCATTTCAAGATCCTGGTTCTGGTCTATAGGGCCTTACATGGACAAGCACCATCTTACATTGGTGATCTTCTTAGTCCCTACACCCCCAGCAGGTCCCTGAGGTCCAGTGATCAAAGCCTACTGGTTGTGCAGCGCACCAGGCTAAAGGCCAAAGGTGACAGATCATTTGCTGCTGTGGCCCCCAGACTCTGGAACCCCCCCCCCCCCACCCCCCCCCCGAGCCTGAGATCAGTGGACTCAGTGGTCTCCTTTAAAAAGCAGCTGAAGACTCATCTGTTCAAGCTGGCTTTTGTGTGACCTTCTTCACCCTCTCCTTGTTCTGCTCTCCCCACCTATTCCACCTTCCTCAGGATCCACTGATTTCCCTCTTTCCTGTTCACGCTCTTTACATTTTTAAACCACAATTGTCTATTTTTTGCTCATTTTAAATATATTTTTAACCATTTTCTAAATTATTTTTTATAATTTACATTTTGTTTTTGTGAAGCGCCTCGTGATTTTTATCTTGAGGCGCTAGAGGAAACTTTTGTCATTCCGCTCCATCGCATCATCCTGTCCACCACACTAACAGAGCGCTGTGATTGTCAAGACACATAACTGTCGAGCTTGCTCCAATAGAGCGTAGCTAGACCGACACGCAGAGCAAAACCACCATTCTGCTTCGGCTGCGGTCCGTCTAGATTTCTAGGCTAGTGTGCCTCCTCTCTAGTTGTCACAATGCAAATGAAGAAATCCAGCTGAAAAACAGCGTGAGCCAGGATTTTAACCTATTAAGTCATAATTATGGTTTGGATCTCATATTGCATCATCACTTTGAAACTGATTGACTCTAAAAGAATAGTTAAAACTTATGAGTCTCTCATGTTTTTAATCCCACATTATATATATATATATATATATATATATATATATATATATATATATATATATATATATATATATCAGGATTATATACTCACAACCCAATACATAATACTCTGTATTGGTTTTTCTTTTAATAGTAACTTTCATAATAAACTTTTGTTTAGCCCTCCGTACTTTGGGAAAGAATGAATTATTAAATGCTCCGACTGAAATAGAAAAACAGAATATGACATGTGAGAGTTGGTAATATAGATTAAGGATAAAAAGCTTGCAACAACGCCACCCTGGGTTTTATTGGATGGCTCACCCCGCCCTGCAATCAATCTAATGTGAGCCACCTGGCTCTGAACTGGGATGGGACCAGACAAGATCTGTCTGTCCCATCACAAGAAGTACCGCTATATGCCACTGGGGGCGACGTCGAGCACACCACCCATGAGTCATCACAGAAAGGAGAGAAGACTCTGAATCTTACGGTTTTATTATTTTTTTCTTTAAAACAGAAAATGATCGTTTCACAACAGGCCTTTTCAAGCAACCCCTCACATTAAGCTCGTCAACACCTACAAAACGGTATCAAAAGTGCACCATAGTGTTAATACATCTTCTCAAGGTCTAACATCTGTCCAATGATAATATTATCCTGTAATATTTATACAAATACCATTCTGTACACTGTAGAAATACACAACCAGGGACAAGGTGTCCTAGAAGTGGGACACCCCCCCACCTCCGCCTCCGATCCGCCCGTCATCCTTTACATCCATGACCAAAGCTCCGTCACAGTATAGAATAACATTGTGGGACGTGAAGTTCCAGGCCAGTATTACATAATGTGAATTAAATACCCATTCACCCCACACCCAAGGCAAAAACTAGAACACCACTCATACAAGCAATCAACATCTGTACAACCCTCAGTCTTTTTTTTTAACTATCAGTTTCATTACCTGTCCTCGCAGCAGCAGCAGAAGTAGCGGCGGCGGATGACAGGACAATAAGGAAATGGAGGCCGTTGGGGTTCAGCTAGTAATTAGAGAGAACATCCAGAGCTGAGCTTCAGTGCCGAGTCCGTGAAAAGCACAGGTGTGAGTTACAGCGGTGGTGTTTCACAGTCCGCTGCCCTCACAGCAGAAGCGGGAGCAGCAACGCACTCGGGTCCACGTTTAGTCTCTGGACTGGTAAAACAGGATGTAGCCCGACTCGGAGTTTTTGGAGATTTCGGAAGTGAGGCCATAAAATTCCTCTATGGCCTGAGCGTCAATTTTCTACGAGGGCAGAATCAGGAGGAAGCGTTAGAGAAAACACACACATGCGGCCTGAAACAGACGCCAGCGCTCACTCACCTCCACGATGTCATCATCAAAGAGTAACCAGAAGTCGTGACTTTTCACGATGGCGATATAATGACCCCTGTTTGGACCACTGAGGAGAAAACCAGTTTTGTCTCAATAAAGGTTCGTCACGCGTTTAAGTTTGTGTAAAAACACACTTCCTGTCAGACAAACCAGCATCGGTGTGACCAGCGAGGCCCAGCAAAGAAACTAAAAACCATCAGGATTGTTTCATCTTACAGCACTCACTCAAGAGAGTTTTATTTAATTATCTAGATAGTTTGGCTCTGGTCGTTTTAAAGTTAAATAAATCCTTCCACGCCACAGATCAGGCAGGAAGATAGAAAAAGCTGCCATTTTTAAGCATAAACAAACTTTCCTCTGACTTGTGTAAAATTCAAAACCAGTTTGCCGAGTCTCCAAACTCTTTTAGGCTGACCAACGTGTTTTATATTTGATGTCAACAAAATTCCACTTGCACTAACAAAGTATGGTAAATAGATAGATTACGATGTTCTGAGCTTGTGTAATCACCTCCCACAATGCACCACCACAGCGACCAGGTCGTATAACCTCTCAGGATTGGTGGCGTCCCCGGAGGTGTTGAAGAGGCGGAGCTCCAGGGGGAAGACGACGCGATAAGACAGCTTGGTGTATCGCTGCAGCTGCTCCATGTACTTAAAGCGCTTCAGGTGCAGAGCCAGGATCATCGGCAGCTTTTTTACTCGCATCCTACGTTTTTTTATATATACATATATATATATATATATATATATATATATATATATATATATTAAAAAAAAGACTCTCGTTAGAAAAATGGAGGTTAACGCCCCAAAACACAAAGATTTACAAAGAAATAACGGCATCCTGACCTCTTGTGTGCCTCCTGCTTGCTTCTACATTCCTCACAGTAGTATTTGTACTCGCTGCACAGCGTCTCCGTGTTACTGAAACCTCTGACAGGAAACAAACAGATGGAAACAGTTCAGTTCATTTAGAAACTGATACTCTGGTGTAGTTTATGCAAAATACGCATCGATTTAAATCCAAACATCCAACACAGCTTGTATCACTGAAACCGTTAACCAGGAAGTAGCAGCAGAGCTTTATTCTACAGAGCTGATCTAAAATGTACTCACTCGGCTTAGCGCGAATCAAAGATCATTAAAGATGGCTTCCAGTACGCGAGAATTTGTTTGAATTTAAAACAACGACCCAACGCCATTTCATTGTCTTGACGTCTTCACCAAACCTCGGTGTGCTCACTTCTAAAATGCTCTAACAATTTACAGATCTCACAAAGTCAGGCTTGAGATGCTAAATGGGGTGGGGTTCTGAACAGACTCTGCATCACACACACTTGTTTACACACACTCCCTTACAGATATTGATTTCAAGAACTTTAATCTACTTTTATAGTGCAGTTAGCAATGAGAGAACACAAAGACACTGTTATTTGGTAGATATCAGATGTCTCCATTAGTATCTGCTTCTACTCTGACGCTGCCCTGATCTCCGTTAGGAGGCTTTCCAGCTGATTTTGCTAAAATAAATCATTGATTGGTTTAAAGCGGAGCACTGAAGGGACGTAAACACACAGGTACTCTTGCAGCAAACACAAAAGCACGAGTCAGAACATTACAAGGCAAAAAAGGGCTTTTTGTGCCAATAATGTTGAAAAAGTTGTGCAAATGCACCTGAAGGAGTAAGAAAACGTTGCACGATCCCCTAAAACCCTGAAGGTTAGACCTTTTGTCTCAGCAGTCGTCACAAATCCCCCGAGAATTACAGCCTTCAAATGTCACTTTTGATTATGAGCGACTTCGACCTGCTGCAGCTCGAGGGTGAGAGTGTGATTCTTTACCGGAGGCAGTGTGTGATGGAGGTATTCTGTTCCACGTCCACAGAAAGGTCCAGAAAGTCTTCATCTTTGCTGCTAATCTGAAAATATTAGAAGAAATGTAGAGATAAATAAGCAAAAATCAAATAATTTGAAATGATGTCTGACAGAGAAGTCTCCTCTCACCGTTTCACAGGTGAGACAGCGCGTCTCGTTGGTCAGAGTGCCTTGGAAGATCTCGTGGACCCAGGTGGGAGCCGGCGTGGCGTTGCTGTTGTTGTTCTGGGAGTCCAACGTGCCGTTGGCAAGGCGGCCGTTGGTTTTCTCCTGCTTCCTCTCTTCCTGAAGCAGATCAGCGATGGTGTTGAGCAGGTAGTTCAAGAACTCGTGGGCATCCTGCTGCATGTAGTTGTCAAACAGCTCTGTGGAAACGAAAAGAACAGACACTTACGAGGTGCTACAGGCTCAGCGGGACATTCTGGGTGAGGCCACACTGACCGTTCTCCTTGCGCAGCCGTGTGATGAACTTCTTGGGTGGTATGACGCCCACTTTCCTTTTCTGGTTGGCGATGCTGTGGAAAAGGTCGGCCAGGCAGGTGAGCAGGTTCTCCTTTCGCCGCGGCTGGCTGCGGTACGCCAGGATCTTCTCCCGGAACGGCCGGCAGAAGTACAGAGCCTGTAGCACTGAGTTGCAGTAGCAGGTGTTCCCAAACTGAGGAGATAATTCAGCAGCAAAAGCACCAGGAGTAAACAAATCTGATTCGTCCCAGACCAACTTGCATGGTTGATTAGGCTTAAGCATGTTTCTTCATCTGCATGAGTTGTGAAACAGGTGACATCATAAGCATCAGGGACAAAAACGTGCTGCTCAGATTGGTGCTCATCAGTGGTAGTTTATGGTCATAATCTTAATATTCTCTCTATTTCTGACAGATGGGATGCTCCACAATTATGTAAATAAAACATTTTATTAGGGATGGACAATATATCGGCATCAATATCGGCCGATGTTGAGTCATTTTGTAACATCGGTATCGGTCCAAAAAAAAAAAAAAAAAAAAAAACGGGCCGATATTATCTACCGATATTTTCAGAGGATGAGAGGGGTGATGTGAATTTGTTTTCATGTCACAGTGAATGAAATCATCTCAGAACTGTAAATGTGTGTGTTGTGTGTACATAATAACAAAAATTCAGCTTCAATAATATTCATTCTATACAAAATCTGCTGATGGTAGAAGCATTAATGTCAGTATATCGGTATTGGCAAATATCGGTTATCGGCCATAACAGTGATCTCCATATTGGATATCGGTATCGGCCCAAAAATTTCATATCGGTGCATCGCTACATTTATCAAATTAAAGCAATCCATTCTACCACCGATCATTTGTAATGGATCATTTTTAGGTCTAATCAGATCATTCATATCAGAAAATGGTAAAAATAAATAAAAATCCTGGGAAGGTATAAAGAAACATATATATTTTTTAATCATTTTAAAAATGATGATAAAGAGTGGATCATGCAACAAGTCAGTCTGACTAATAACTCCTAAATCTTTTTAAAAAGGCAAACAAAGATCTGAACAGTCCTTTTACCAGTCTCCACATCATTTAAGAGATGTTTTAGAGCAGGGGTGTCCAAACTTTTCAAGACAAGGGCAAAAATCATTAAGTTAAAGGGACTTTACGGAGTTTTTAATTTTTATGCTCGCGATTGCCCCCTCAGGCCAAAAGCGTAACGGCAGCTTCAATAGTAGGCTCGTGCACGAGGCGCGCATGCTGTACGTGCACACTCCTTAATGAAAATAACTGCTGAGACAGTCTCTCGTGTGTGTGTGTGTGTGTGTGTGTGTGTGTGTGTGTGTGTGTGTGTGTGTGTGTGTGTGTGTGTGTGTGTGTGTGTGGCCGGGAGGACAGAGGACAGGAGAACGCGCAGCTAATTAATTAAATAATTTGGTTCTGTACCTTTCTCTTCAGCACAGACAAAGGTTTAAGATGGGTCAGTCCGTCAGCTTCACAGAGCTTCCCTTCCCTTGCTTGAAAAATTGTTCCAAAATGAAAGTTGAACCCACATCTTTTTTTATCTGTGAATTCAATGCCGTTCGGCGAGTCTCAAATAAAAATTTGGGCATCTTACTGTAAAAAAAATATACCATTAATGTAAAAAAGAAACTCTAAATAAACTATGTTCACACCCAGAATCGAACCCGGGTCTTCTGCACGAGAGTCCGACGTCCTACTAGGTGAGCTAAAGCGCCAGTGACGTCTTTTGTATCTGTAACTTTTATATCCTTGATGACACCTGAAAACACGTCAATCCAAAGAACGGTTCGGAGCGAAAATGGCTATTTTGTTGCTAATTTGCAGGAAATATCTAGAAGAAAGTTCTACAGAAAGTAGCTAAAGCCGGGTGTACACTGTGCGACTTTCATTTTTCCAGTCGTGGGAGAATCCACGACATCGGGGAGAGTTTTGCACCGAGCGGTCGTGTAGTGTACAGGAGGTTACGAGAGGCGATTAACACCACGTGGCCAGCTACCGATCAGCAATCGTGAGCTCGCACGGACTTCTGGCGTGTTTAATATTTCGCTCGTCCCTCGTGAGGGTATCGCACTGTTGAAGCGGCGCAGCGAGCAGCTGCGACCCAAAATGTATCAGAACCGCTCACGGCGCATGCGCAATCCTGCATCAACACCGCTCGCCCGCTATTTCCCTAATAACACACATTGTTCGTTTTTGTTTCTACACGTTTTTTTACTCACAAGGATTGTCAAGAAAGCGTGTTTGTCGTGTTCATGTCAAACTAAATTGATCACAAAACACAGATTTACTTTCTTTATTTCGTTTTCCTCATCCAACCCCCATAAATCCCTGTGTCCTCCTGCAGCACTCCCGAAGGACAACAGGCAAAACAAGACAAAAAAGTCTGGACGTGTTGAGTAAAAACTGCTATTTTTAGCATATTTTTAGGGCCGACGTGTTGCTACCAGACGTACAGTGTGAGCAGTCAGGTCGCATCCGAGAACTGGGTCGTACAGTGTGAGCGCATGACTCGTGAGATCTGCCCTGCGAGGAAGTCGTACAGTTTGAGCTGAAGCTGAACGCTGCGAGTGAAAAAGTGGCACAGTGTACGCCCGGCTTAAGGGTCCTCAGAAATGTAGCTAGGTTTGTCACTAGGCGTTAGGAACAGCGACAAAGTTGCACTGCCTCTCTCTCTCTGCTGCTAAAGCTACTGATAGCAAATGCTACGGGCGATGCCTGAGCGTGAACGCGCATGAAGCAGCCTGCTCGACCCAAACATCTCTCTTTTTCTGTGATTTTACAGAAAAACAGGCAATCACAGTAAAAATGCCAGGGCTCATTCTACAGGACCAGGGCATTGCAGGAGAATGTATGAAGAAGAAATGTATTATTTCTATACATGTTTTGGCTGTCAAACTTCCATATTGCCCCTTTAAAAGTCCTTGTGGGCAACAGAAATGTGATTTGTTTTATTTAAAAAAGCCAAAATGATTTTAAAGTGACCGTTTAAGTTGTTAGTTTGCAGGTTAACGTCAGCTTTGCTTCTGGAAATCACTCTCAGTGGTACATAGATGGATAAAAAAACTGTAAAATTCATGTGCTGACTATCGCTGCAGCGTCATTTAAATTCAGGCAGATCTAATCATTATTCACTACTTTTTTTTAAATCATGAAATTAAAAGTTTTACCTTTCTGCCTTTTAAGTTGCATCCAAAAACTCCAAGAAATTGTCGCGATTAAATCATGAATAAAAGTCAAACGTAACTATAAGAGAAAATTAAAGGATTATTGTACAACCAACTAATCAATATTAGATTAAAACCTTGACTATGACTCATATATTAGCTGCTGCAGTTATAACTTCAGTGTTTATGACTCATTTAAACAATCAGGTTCAGCTCAGCAGGACTTGCATCTGTACCAACTCTCTACATACAAGAATAATATCTATGGCCAAAGATCAAAGATCAAGTTGTGATTTCAATATTGTGCTAATCTTTCAGCGGTCACTTACATTGACCAGGCCAAAGTAGTGTTCGTTAACCGGAAACTGCTCAGATCCAATCTCTTTCTCCAGAGCAGAGGCATTGGCGCCCTGTAAAAAGCACAAAACATGTCTTACTGTCCCCTACATGATATGAACTGTGAGTTAGGATGGATGAACATTAGCATTGTGTATAAATCAGCATTTTACAACAGTTTTGTGGCTGAAAGTAGACAAGTTTGTACTTAATCTTCCCCAAAGGCTTTTAAATGTAAAACTGTGAGGATGTATGTGTGAGTAAACACAAAAAGCATCCATGTTTGACCCTGATTTGGTGTGTGTTTATACATCACTTCTATACTTGATGAGATTAAGATTCAGAAGACAGGAACACAAAACTGCGCCCCTAATGTCAATGTCGTCATTATATGTCATGAAATATAAATCATTTCTTTCTGAAACATTAAAGTATTTAAATCTCGTGATTCAACGTTTTAACACATATTTTAGGCCACTCGTTTCCCAGTTTTAAGTCATCCATAACCCAGCTGTTCCAGTTGTTGACATACACTGATTTTAGCTTTAGCATGTTAGCTTCGAACCACAGCTTCAGCAGGTGCAGTGTCACCGTCCTCGCATAAACTGTTATAAATATCAGTTAATTAGGCTGTAAAGTTAAAGGTTAAAACGCAGGAAAGATTTATGTTTCTTAATGTAGGCGTGAGAGGGGGAAAGGAGGTGCGGAGGAGCGTGAAGGCGGTGGGTGGCTGCCCGCTTACTACAAACCGAATACTGCTTGCCTAGCACAATAACTGCTTTCATTTATATTTTCGCGGTTTAAATAGCTAATATCGCTGTGGTTGTAAATTTTAAACTGACCTATATAGAGTGAATAAAGCCAAAATGAAACAGTCGTGAGCTCACCATGGTACAAAAAGAGGCAAATTTGGAGACTGTCATTAGGATTTCCATTCGGCTAACGCCATCTTCCACAACACAGCCGCGCGCTGACAGAACTGGGCTGGTTCCCCTCGTGAGGACGGGCAGGCTACTGCGGCTCAGCCGCTGCCGCTCCGAAAATACAAGAGCATTCCCTGCCTGCTTCTTCCGCCGTCGTTTTGTTGCTGCAACTGAATCTGGTCTTCAGGCAAAGTGCCAATTCAGAAATCATTTTTACCACAAAGATAAAATATGCGTTCGATTGGACTCGTTAAAACAGTTTAAGTACTATATAAGTACTATTTTAAGTATTTATACTTTTACCTGTTTACTTTTGTTAATTTAAAAAACTTTATTTTCAAGACATTCGCATACTATTTTAAGTATTTATACTTTTACCTGTTTACTTTTGTTAATTTAAAAAACTTTATTTTCAAGACATTCGCATTTAAACATTATTAGCGAAACAATCCAATATTTTTTGTATTCTATTTGAAGACCGGTGTCCTGTACCGACAGCGGATGTGAAAGGCAATGTTTGGAAGACTTAATGTCCGACTGTTAAATATTTTGCGTTAAATGTCATTACAGAAATAGATCTCAGTACCGATTTCAAAATACATGTATTTTATTCTCAACGTTTATTCTTCTTACCTAGATTCAGTTCTCACTTACAGTGACTAGCTGGCCAAGACGCATTACAGACAGATATAATATTCAGGTGATGATTGAAATTAGAATAATTTGCTCTAAAACAAATTACATAAAAATGGACAAAAAATACACAAAAACAAATAACAAGGGTAAACATGTATTTAATTTTTAAATCACCCAACCGAGAGACAGAGAGCAGACAGAGTTACTCTTTTTAGTTTAGGCAATGTTGCGGTCTGATAAGGAGGAGGAGCTCGGGGGCCTTCAGTCTCCCTTTCCGCCGTACCCGCCATCTTGTAGACACCGGGGGTAAGATGCTCTCCTTTTTAATGTGGATTTTCTTCCCAATTCCACCTTCGTTCGTGCTTATTTGTTATTAGAAACGGACCAAAGACGTTTCTTTACACCATATTGTGTTAATTTATGTTGAAACACGTTTCCTGTTTGAGTGTTGTTCGTTAAATATAAGCGGGACCCGCAGCGTGGCTTTCCCATGCGGCCCTACTAGACTGTTTCAACACAGTACCTCTTATCACGCACTTAAAGTCACAAACCGATCCTATCGCGTAGAATGTTTTTATAAATCTTAAAAAGATGTATTATTGCTTATATATATTATTGCTTATAGTTGACAAGTTGGATATTGTCACCCTTTGGTGCTCATGTTAGCAGTTTGCATTACCTAGCACGGTGTTACAACCATCTGAAACACTGACAATATTTACCCGATACTTTAAAGTCCAGATAAATATAAGTTTTTGCCATTTAAGAATATACTGTTTCATAATTTTTATTGTGAAGTAGTAATGCAAGTATTTCCATCTCCAGTGATCAGGCATCATGACGAACACCAGAGGCAAAAGGAGGGGGACGAGGTACATGTTCAGCAGGCCGTTCCGCAAGCATGGTGAGTATCTTCATTTAACTTTAGCAATCAGATAATTTACCACGTAAGCAAAGGACTCACAGATAAGCAGATGTCTTAATTTTTTCCCAAAAAAGGAAGAAGCACATCTTTCCATCTAAAGAAGCAGTTTGACATTAAGCTTGTTTTGTACTCAGTACACGTCTTGTACCAGTTTATTTATTTGGCATACTCCCAATTGTGACGTGTATTTTGCAATAATGAGTTATTCTGATATAAAGTGGAATAAGATCATAACTGGTCAGTTAAGATGCAACATGAGTTAATGGACTTGGATCTAGACACGCATTTTACTGGTTAGTACGCAGTCCACAAATATAGTTTTTCATCTTTACAGGCCCTGTCCCTCTGTCAACATACATGCGCATCTACAAGAAAGGAGACATCGTAGACATCAAGGTAGGAAACTAAAGACATTCACGTTGATTCAGTTTCCTCAATATTGCAAACCATTGAGTTTGAATTTATTTTTAAATGTACATAGGTTTATTAAAAACGTCAAGCACAGGTCTTCTTTAAAAGGCCATCAAGTACTTTTAGAAATGTGTGATTTCCAATGAAGCCCAAATTCTGGGTTTTATTTTGGCACAGGTGTTTGCAGATGGATTTGATTGTCATTTCACTTGACTTCTTCAAATCAAAATAAACACTTTATTTCACGCTGTGACAAGATGTGATCTATTTTCAGGGCACAGGTACCATTCAAAAAGGTATGCCTCACAAATGCTACCATGGCAAGACGGGTCGAGTCTACAATGTGACCCAACATGCTGTTGGCATCATTGTCAACAAGCAGGTCAAGTGAGTAGAAACTTTTGTAATTTTGTGACAACTTTTCTGTGCACTTCATTTAAACTGCTTGTTTTTGTTATTTAGTTTGCGGTGAAAGACTTAAGCTACAGAATTCAAGATTGAATTAAAATTTAACACAAGTGCACAAACTTTGTGTGCATCTTAGTGTTTTGGTTACAATTTGTTTCTTTTGTTTCTAAAACCTTTTGATTTAATCATGTATTATGTAACCCCACCTTCACTTTGCCGCCTGGAGCCTTCCTGTCCTGGCCGGTCATTCGTGTGGGGGACAATAGCTCAGCCTTAATCACCTCCAGCTTAAGATTCTGTTCTGAGATTGGGGTGTGTCGAGGAAACAGTTGTCAATGATCTAAGGTTTTCCCATGATTGAGGGTTTACATATTTGATGGGGTATTTTGCCTTCTTTTTGGTTTTTCAGAGGCAAGATCTTGGCCAAAAGGATTAACGTGCGCATCGAGCACATCAAACACTCGAAGAGCAGGGACAGCTTCCTGCAGCGCGTCAAAGAGAATGAGCGCAAAAAGCTGGAGGCCAAGCAGAAAGGCACCTGGGTGGAGCTGAAACGTCAGGTATGAGCCGATTATAGCTCCATTATGAGGATTAACCGATAATTGTGCTGCTCAGTCTCTTAACAGCACCCAGACTAGAATATAAAAATGTCAGTGCATGCAGTCTTCACCATCGACAAGTTGTATCACATAATTCCTAATTTCCTGTCATCCTTTCCTCCTCAGCCTGCTCCTCCTCGTGAGGCACACTTTGTCAGCACCAAGAAGAACGAGCCACAGCTTCTGGAGCCCATCCCGTACGAGTTCATGGCATAAAGTGCTTAACATAATAAAGTATTTGTACACCTGCTGGATGTCATTTTGATGTTTATTCACAAGTGTCACAAAGATCTAATTAACAGGTTTTTATACTAAAGTTTGGTAACTTTTGAAAAAATAATTGTAAATAAAATTAAAAAAAAGAAAATTATATTAAGTTGCATAGCTTTTTCATTCGCATCTACAATGGTTTGATATTCCTGCATTTTTAGGCGTAATACCAGATAATGTAGGAAAATAAGCAGAAATAAGATCTTAGCTTCTGATTTTTGCAAATTTACATGAAATGCGGATCGTCTTGAAAAAAATGTGCACTAAAGCACAAAGATGATGGACTTAATTTTTGAAGTTATTTTCAAATGGTGCAGCTTCTAACCTGTTCCAGTAAATTAAATGCATTTGTGCCTAAGTGTAGCACTGGGCTAACAGCATATTTAAGATCTTTGCATCGCAATTTTTAGAATCAGCAAGATTTTGTGTTAAAATATCTTGAATATATATATTTTGGGGGTTAGGGTTGGGTCAGGTCAGTCTTGAATGTTCGCAGAAGTTAAAGGCTTCTTTATGGATAAATCCCATTTTGTGACATATAACACTACTAGTTATTTAAACAGTTTTTGGGAACGTTCCTGATAATAGTAAAAAAAAAAAAAGTGCATTAAATGCACGTTTTTATTAACTAGCCAATCAGGAAAGTTACCTCATATTCTAATGTTCTGAAATCCCTGCTTGTCGCAGCATTTTGTGTCACGTTTGTCTACAATAAACGCTTCATCAGACGACCCATGGGGGTGAAAATATGACTTCGAAAAAGTGATCTCCCAATTTTTTCTCTTATGATATGCTAAATAACCAAAAATATTGCTGTTAGATTATGACTGTTTGACTTTACAAATGGCACCCCATAACCCAAACATTTTTGGCCGGTCACACTAACTGATAGGGTAACACACGGCATAAATAAGTTATATGTACGTTTTTAACCATCACACTCTCCATTCATGCAGTCACGTGTGGTCTGAGGAGGGAAGGCAGTCATCGTGACTATTTAGACCAATAATGATGTAGTGGGAAATCAGTGTGTCCACTGACTGGTTTATGTTTGACTTCAACATGTTTATGGTCAAAATTGCTGAAATGTACCCATTTCCTGATCAAATACTTAAGCCCAAGTGGAGGCGATGAACTAGCTGCCTTGCTCTCACGCCTGCGCACATGGCAGGGCGCACGTGCCAAACCCCTGACAGATCATTTGCTGCTGTGGCCCCCAGACTCTGGAACTCTCTCCCCCTGAGCCTGATGTGGCAAGGTGGATAAACGAGGGCCCGGGCGGGATTCGATCCCCAGACTCCCGGGTGAGAGTCATACGCTCTAACCAGTCAGCCAAAGGGACAACCCCTTGGCCAAGTAGCCAGGGCGCATGATCTATCGGGATATTGTGACAGGATGTTCACACTGTCACACTGAGATCAGTGGACTCAGTGGTCTCCTTTAAAAAGCAGCTGAAGACTCACTTGTTCAAACTGGCTTTTGTATGACCTTTTCCAACACTCTCTCTTTATTCTGCTCTCCCCACCTATTCCACCTTCCTCAGGATCCACTGATTTTCCTATTTCCAATTATCTCTCTCTTTCTTAACATTTTTTTAATCACAATAGTCTATTTTTGCACATTTTACATATATTTTTAAACATTTTCTAAATGCTTTTTTATATTTTTACATCTTTTGTTTTTGTGAAGCGCCCCGTGATTTTCATCTTGAGAGGTGCTATAGAAATGATATTTTCTTCTTCTTCTTCTTCTGTTTCTATTGTGAGGCGCTGCACCGTCAGACTGGAGGCAGAGATGAACGCCTCTAGTCTCATACTATCAATAGAAGCTTTGGGGAATGTGTATTTGTAAGTCTGACTCCAGTCCACTCCAGCCAGTGCCTCCCCGGCCGGTCCTGAACCTCACCGCACGTCACTGCATTCACAGCCAAGCTCTGTCAACCATGCTCACTTGTTTGATGGTGTGAGAAAAGTGGTAAATCTTTTACTTTGCATTTCCCACACCCTGTAACATTTTCCTAATTTTAATCTTTTATATGTAAGTGTAGGCTCAATATTTTATAAATGAGAAAAAAATACTTTTATGGCTCCTCAAGGCTTGTGTTTGGCCAAAGGATGAAATGTTTTATCACAGTTACTCATCGTCTGTTTATTATAACAATAATCTTTTTCTCATAGACAACTACACTGACCTGTGTCAAAAGAGGGAGGCATTCATAAAGGGTGAGGACATCTGGAAAAGAGAGGAAGACAGGGGAGGAAAGAGGAAGATACAGCCCAACAGCAGGTGGATGGACAATGAGGACGAGAGTCAACAATCAAAAAAGGTAAATTAATTGATTAAAAGATGTGGAAATGGACAGCTCTCAAATTAATTGAGTACAATTGCATACAATACCTTAAATAAGTGACACTTTTACAAACTATGTTATGATAATATTCATATATTCCTATGAATTGCTATGAAACCTTTATTTAAAAAAACTTAAAAAGTTATTGTATCACTATACTCTGAGTATTCTAGTACTCAATATTTCCTTTTAGCACATGTATTATAATTTGCACCAATGCTCGTATACTATAAACTCTAAAATTTTGCAGCAAAAATTTAAAAAGGCATCCTGTCCTTCAAAAGAGGCTGCAGACCAAATGATTGAAGACTTGAAGAAGGATCTGATGGCAAGACAAAAAGATTTAGAGGTAATTTATCACATTTGAATATTTACAAGCTGTAGTTGTAAACATGCTACTTGTGTCTGAAACACATGACACTAACATGTTGTGTGTGTTTTGGTGTTGATTTCTGTGTCTTGCAGTCCCCAACCGAATATGAGGAGTCATCAGATGACGAGCTGCCTTCCAGGAACTGGAGCAAGGCACAAAGGCAAATAAAGCCGAGAATAAAAGGCTGAAAGAAGACAACTTTAAACACCCAATAGAAGCAATGAAAGGTATGTTTATATGATCAGTCTTTTCATGTAGAGACACGATAACTAGATTAGGATTTTATTTATCTTAAAGTTGCACAAAAAATGGCTGACTTTGTTTTTTTGTATGGTTTGAGAGTTTGCTTAAATAGCAGACATGGGGCTTTAATGTTTTAAAATAATTATTTATATCTTCATTCTCAACAGAGCTTCCAGCAGTCGGGCAGAACTTACGAGACATAGCTGAGCTATTGTCATCGATCTCAAGCAGTGCATCAGCCGGATCAACACTCGTGCAAACACCTGTACGAACACCAGCGCGATCAGAACTGCAACTTTCTGCACCCGCGTCTCCTCAGGTGGACTCTGCTGACTTGGTAATGCTTGTATTGCACTAGAATAGGGGTGGTGGTGGTGTAAACTTTCGTTGTCACCATTTTCACACCTTCTGAATTTGTATGCATCAGGTTGAAGAATGTCTCTTGGAAAAAGTCCAAAAATATAAGTGTTTACAACGATACGGAGCAATCGTTTTATTCATAGAAGTAGGGGAAACATGAGTTTAGAGGTGGGGACTGCATGAAGAGGTGTAGGACAGTAAGGGACACATTTGTCCATGTTAAAAAGTCTGAAATACATAAACACAAAATGTAATACGCTGTCATTCAGCAGAAACACGACTGTGGTGGCAGGAAACCACCAGATCATTATCATTATTAGGAATTATTATAAAACATCAGAATACATCTGTTACATACATACTCAGATAGAATTGTCAACAGAGAGTGTTTATGTTTATGTTTATTCCCTTGGCAGATGCTTTTATCCAAAGCGACTTACAATTTATAACCCATAGGGCATGTTGTGATCTGTGGGGGAAACCGGAGTACCCGGAGGGAACCCACGCATGCATGGGGAGAACACGCAACTCCACTCAGAAAGGCCGCAGCCGAGTTTTGAACCTGCAACCTTCGTGCAGCAAGGCAACAGTGCTAACCACTGCGCCACCATGCAGAGAGTGTGAAGTGTTTGGTTTTGAAAAAGTAATTTGTCTTGGCAAGTCGGTCAAAATGTCGACGATTTTGACTTTTTCAGAGTGGCTAATTGAAAATAACTATTGTTTTGCAGGTGTCTCTTGTGCCAGGCGAGTCAAAGTCCCCAGACAGGAGCTCAACTCTCTGCGGACTTCAAATCACTCAGTTTACATTGGAGACCTGGCAGTGCTCGTCAACGGCAGAAAAACGCTGTCTTGTGACCCCCCCCCCCCCCACACACACACACACACACACCACTTCACACTGGTTTACACACTTATCCGTTAGTGCAGTCAACCGCACAGCAGACTATTAACATTTTACTGTCAAATTACCTAAATAAACATGATGAAATGCTAAAAAGTGGCTTCTTCAAAAGTCTCTTATAAGTTTCAAAGTGTGTAAACGGTCTTTCTGCCACCTAGCATGACAGAACTAAATCCTGGCTATTCCAGCTGCAGAAAATGTATCTTCTGCTTCTTTCGACTATTTTAACAGCCAATCTAAAGACAACTAGGCTACATCGGAGACCTGGCAGTCCTCGTCTACGGCAGGGAAACGCTGTCTTGTGAGCTCATACTGTCTACTGTATCCCCAAAAATGGCAACAAAAAAAAAGATAATTTCCCTTGCCAAAAATTGATCACAGTGTCCTGGTCACGTGTAAAGGGTAAAATTTACCTAAATATTACCTTATTTATTATCTCTTGATGTTATCAGTGCCATCACAGGATGCTGGGTCTCTTCCACATTCATAAACACCACAAAAATGGCAACAAATGACAATTTCCCTAGCCAAAAATTGATCACAGTGTCCTGGTCACCTGCAAAGGGTTAAATTTACCTAAATATTACCTTATTTATTATCTCTTGATGTTATTAGTGCCATCACAGGATGCTGGGTCTCTTCCACATTCATAAACACCACAAAAATGGCAACAAATGATAATTTCCCTTGCCAAAAATTGATCACAGTGTCCTGGTCACCTGCAAAGGGTTAAATTTACCTAAATATTACCTCATTTATTATCTCTTGATGTTATTAGTCCCATCACAGGATGCTGGGTCTCTTCCACATTCATAAACACCCCAAAAATGGCAAAATCTCAGTGGCTGCTGAGATCCGGTATCCATGTTGTAGGCGCACTGGCGTCCATGTCTGCGTCATGGCCGTCACGAGTCTTTTTTTTTTTTCATTGCAGAAAAGCATATTTACATTACAAATAAGGCAAACATGCCAATGTATTCAGATGAGAATTGAACAGTCAGTGAAAAGGGGGAGGACAAAAACAAACAAACAAATAAAAAACACAAAAACAATGCAAGGGACCACTACACAGTTCCAGGAAGTCTACAAAAAAGTCTATACATATCTTCATAGCTGTTATTGATACATTTAAGGGATCTTAGATACAATCTAAAATCATGTACAAATGCATTGAGCACAGGGGGTGATTTCAGTATTTTTTGTTTATGTATGAAGAATTTTGCCAGACAAAGAAGTAGATTGTAGCAGAGTTCTTGGTTGTTTGTTTGAAGGAGAGTTCCAAAGGTGACTACATCTCTTGAAATGGGACATGGGATTCCAATCTGAGGTTGAATCCAGTTTTCAAAACAGTTCCAAAACGTCCGTGTCTTGTTGCATTCAAAGAAAATATGATCAGTTGTTTCAACATCCTTCCCACAAAAGGAACATGAATTATCATCAATGTTAAAACGTTTTCTGAGCAGATCCTTTGAGGGACAGACATTGTTTAAAATTTTAAAATGTGTTTCTTTGACTTAAGGTTGAACAGGAAGTTTTAAATAAAGAGTCCTTAGTTTAATAATGGAGCTTTTACCAAATTTGTAAATTATGTTGTTCTTGTTGGCTTTACAAGGGTATAGTTGATCAGTAAAACATCGTCTAATAAATTGGTTGGTACACTTTTTATCCATAAGGGGAATACCTTGGATGGCGATAGAACCATACAGTGGATTTATAGGTTGGTGTTGAATAATGTTTCTGTACTGGAAGACCACCTCTTTAGGAAGCGCTATTAATAATTTTATAAAATCAGATTTAGGAGGGCTAAAGTTATATTTAAGACAAAATTCATCGTACCCTAGTAGTTCACCATTATCTTTCATCAAGTGTACAACAGACCAAATTTTCCTATCCATCCAATCTTCATTAAATAGTGACCTATTACGGCATAATACATATCTATTGTTCCAAATTATGGAAGAGTGAGGGGAGTAATTATGTACATACAACAACTTCCAATACATTAGTACTTGTTTGTGGAACTCTGATAATTTTGTGGGCAGTTTGTTTATATCAAAATCTGATAACAGTAAAATTTTTAGACCACCCATTTTGTTAAATATATGACTGGGGATAGAATACCAGAAAGCGTTCGGATACTTGAGCCAAGATTTTAGCCAATTAATTTTGAGTGTTCCGTTAAGGCAATTGAAATCTATTACTTTTAAGCCTCCATCTTTAATTTCTTTGACCATTTGATCTTTCTTTATATAGTGTGGCTTATTTCTCCAAATGAAGTTAAAATTGATGGTGTTAATCTTTTTAATTAGGTTGTTTGAAATTGCAGTACTGCAGGTTGGATAAACTAATCGAGATATACTCTCCATTTTGGTTAAATAAATGCGCCCTAATATGGAAAGATCCCTCTGAAGCCAAATATTTAGTTTGGCTTTAATTTCATTAAGTTTATTTGTTATGTTTGTCCTTAGGTTAAATTGTTGGTCTTTAGAAATATATGTTCCTAGATATTTAATTTCGGATTTGATGGGAATGTTACAAATTTCTTTTAGAGGGGAGTCATGAATAGCCAATAGTTCATATTTTTTCAAATTTAGCTTAAGTCCACATGCTGCAGAGAATAGCTTTATTTTATCAATAGCAATAGGAATTTGTTTATAATATTTTAAGAAAAGCGTGGTGTCATCCGCTAATTGACTTATGATCAACTCTGTGCCAAGGACATTTAACTTTTTTAGATCCACACAGTTTTTTAAGTAGATTGCTAATATTTCACTAACTAATATGAAAAGGCAAGGAGAAATTGGGCAGCCTTTTGGTATGCCCACAGAGACATTGAACCTGGGGGTGGAACCTCTGGGTAGTGAAACACAGCTGCTGATATTCCGATACAAACCTCTGATTAGATTAGTAAACTTAACTCCAAAGCCAAGATGTTCTAGAACTGAGAAGATAAATTGGTGTTCCACTGAATCAAATGCTTTATAGAAATCAAAAAATAGTATGAAACCGTCATAATTTGTCATATCACTGTATTCAATAATATCCATTACCAGTCTTATATTGTTGTGAATAGATCTTCCTTTTAAAAAACCTGACTGTGTTTCCGAAACAATATCTGAAATTCCAGATTGAAGATGTATCTTTAAAATGTAAGTCAGAAGTTTATAATCTGTGTTTCTTAGGGTAATTGGTCTTCTGTTTTCAATAATCTTATGGTCTTTATCTGCTTTTGGAATTGATATTATTACACCATGTCGCATTGTAGGAGGGAGATCGCAGGATTCAAAAATCTCTGAGAAAACACCAAACAGTAAATCTTTTATTTCTTCCCAGAAATGATGGTAGAAGTTGGCTGTAAGTCCATCTGGACCGGGAGCTTTGATCAGGGATAGTCGCTTCACAGCTTTATCCAGCTCTAAGCTTGTTATATTGTCATCACATAAAAGTCTGAAGTCATCATTGATTTTAGGAATATGCATTTCAATACTGTTCAGGAAGTTATTACAATTTTCTTCAGAGAATTTTGAGGAGTACAAATTGTCATAAAATTTAAAAATTTCCTTTGAAATTATCTCGTCATCTGTAATTTCTATATTATTTATCAATATTGATTTTATACTGTTCTGTTTTTGTCTCCTTTTTTCCAGATTACAGAAGTATGCATTATTCTTTTCACCCTCCTAAATCCACTTTGCCCTAGACCTAATAAATGCACCTTTTGCTTTTTGAGTATACATTTCATCTAAAGTGGATTGAAGATTGCGAATCTTTTGTCATCCTCCGTAGGGCTAGAATTGCTGCAGTAAAAATTCAGTTCTTTAACAAGATCTATCTCTTTCTTCGGAGATTCTCTTAAAATTGTTTTGCTAAATGAGATTGAAAATTGTCTAACTTTATATTTGAAAAATTCCCATTTCCGTACTGAAGTGTCTAGTTCTTCTGACGTAATAACACCTGACAGAATAGATCTTATCCCGTCACAATAAGAATCATAATTTAGTAGAGTGGAGTTAAATTTCCAATATTTAGTTGTCCCCCGAGTGGAAACCTTTGGTTTGAATTGTAGATAAATAAGACAGTGATCTGTCAGAGGTGCAGCGGAGATATCAGTATTGATCTCATATGATAGTAAATCATTAGCCACAAGCCAGTGGTCAATTCTGGATTTATAATTTGTGTTGAACCATGTGAATCTAATTGTATTTGGGTTAAGATGACGCCAAGCATCCACTAAATACTGTTCATAGCAAAAGTTATTAAGGATGGAGTTTGGGTGACTTGAGGAATATTTGGAGGGCCATTTATCCAAAAAATCATCCTGAACCATATTAATGTCTCCCCCAACAATGACATTGTTGGTGGAGTATGATACTTTAAGATGCTCAAGCTGTGAGGCTATTACTTCTAACAGTAGTTTATTTTGGTGTATAGTATTGTACCCATACAGATTTAAATTTTGCATTATCAATATCAATAACAAGGATTAACCAGTGACCATGTTCATCTTTGTGTTGAACGATAACTTGGCCCTGGAAGTTTTTTAGTAAAACAGCGACCCCTGCTGACCTCGAAGTTCCGTGGCAGAAGTAAGCTCCGTCGCCCCACTGTTTAGACCAAAAAGTGTTGTCCTCAGGCTTGGAGTGAGTTTCTTGTAGTAATACTATATTAGCATTTTTCCCTTTGCAAAACAGGAAAAGACTTTTCCTTTTAGTTATGTTTCTTAATCCCCTTGCATTAATTGAAATTAAAGAAAGGTTGCTTTTCAAAAACATGTAACACAGATAATAACAGAACAAATTATGTGCGTGTTACCTTAGAAGAATGTAACAAGTAGCAGAACCCTGAGATAGAAATGAACATTTTAGCTCACATATATGGATTTAAAACCCATTTCCAGTGCTAGTTAAGGAGTTATATTTTGACTATTGATGTATGCATGACGACCCCTGTAGATCGCCTTCAGCCCCGCCTTGCGTGCTTGCTCCACCTTTGGCCATACGGCCAGCCGTGCCTCTCTCTCTTCCTTGGTGAGATCCTCAGCAAATTTGATGTTCAGCTCCCTGCAGATCGGGTGGCCCTTGGTGGCACGCCAGAGTTCCTCCTTGTAGGTTCTCAGCGAGAATTGTAGGATGATCTGTCGGGGACGGCCGTTGAGGGGGGTACCGAGGCGGTGGACGGTGTCCAGGATCAGTTCCACCTTTTCAGCCCAGTGTGGCAGAATCTTTATTAAAAGGCCAGCTACCTTTTTTCGCGTGTCTTCATCCTTTTCTTCTTTAAGATCGTTGAGTCGCAGATTCCATCGTCGCTTGTAAGACTCTTGGTCTTCCGTCATTTTTTCAACACGGAGCAATTTGGCTGTCAGATCTAGATTTGTAGCCTTTAACAATTTAATCTCTTCAGTCATTCCTTTGTTCTTTTCTTTGAGATCTTTTATTTCACCGCTGTTGAAGTCAACCGCTTTCACAATGCTGGCAATGGTGAGAGTGTTTTGTTTTAAATCGCCTCGGAGCTCTTCAATTGAATTTTTGAGACTTTCAACTGCAGCCAAAATGACACTTGCTTCAGCGCTGATAGCAGCCTCTTCATGTCCTCTTTGTTTTTTTAAGGGCAGTGCAGCTTTACCTGGTGAAGTTAAGAGATTCTTGGTCCCCCTCAAATTGGTCTCCATAGCCTCTTGGCACGCATAGTCGTGGGGTAGCAAGGCTTTGATAGCTTTACCGTTAGCTTTGCTGTTAGCCATTCTTCAGCAACCGGAGTAACTTCCAAAGTGTTCCAGTGACGGTCAAAGGCGCGTTTGAGAGTAATTATTGCTTAGGAAATAGGTATTAGGTAGTTTTGTGAGTTACATAGAGCTACATCTGCTATAAATTCAGGGTTAGCTACTCAGAGCACGCTACTTCTCGGCTACCCGCTCCACCATCTTTTTCGCCATCTGTTTTGGCTGTCACGAGTCACGACCAAAAACGTGCTGGAGTCGAGACTCTCCGAGTTCTACCGAACACCAAAGAAAGCCTTGGCGGTAGCTCTATCGCCCATCATGCTTCTGAAACGTTCTGAAACAACGTCGACGCTGATTGGATACATTCCCATTCCTACCCTTTGATTTTCTTGTCAGCAATTGGACAACTGGTCCCGTCTTGTTTGGGCGATTGAAAAACAGCACACAGCCTCCACCGCTCGGCAGAGACGGCAGAGACCGGCAGAGACCAATATATATATATATATATATATATATATATATATATATATATATATATATATATATATATATATATATATATATGATTTATTTTTGTTACAAAACACACAATTAACTTAGAATATGTGATTATTGTTAATTTTATTTATTTATTTTTTAAAATAAAAATTAAAAACACAGGGGAAACTGGGAGGGCGGCGCCCTATCGCCCTCTACTGGCCAGCCGCCACTGATGGCCACTATTTTCTCCAGGACTTTGGATAAAAATGGAAGGTTAGATATGGTCTATAATTCCAAGGGTGTCAGTTTGTTTTTAGAATTGCTGGGGACAATAACCATACACTTGAGTGGGGTTTAAAAATTGCTGGGGACAATAAATTAGGCTAGCACAGGGGTCGGCGGCTCTGGAGCCGCATGAGGCTCTTCCATCCATCTGATGCGGCTCTCTGTGCTTGTAAAATAATGAATGGATATTTAAATAAAAAGCTTTATATTTTACTGCATTAATTTTACATCTGTATGCCAATTCTAAATGTAAAGATTGTCTGCGTAAACCTGAACAGGTCCAACCCGGTCTTACTGTGAGACCGGTTTGATGCGTCACGCTTGTGCGTAATCATATGCGCTTCCTGAGCTGGAGGATGTCAGATTCTGGGCTTCTCCTCAGACAGGTTCCTGGATGCGTCGCCACATTGGAGACAGGAACAAGCACTATTCAGCCAAAATTTCATAATCAGGTGTGGCAGTGTGAGTGTCCTGTCACAGTGTCCCGATAGATAATGCGCCCTGGCTACTTGGCCAAAGGGTTGTTCCTTTGGCTGACTGGTTAGAGCGTATGACTCTCACCCGGGAGTCTGGGGATCGAATCACGCCCAGGCCCTCGTTTCTCCACCTTGCCACATATTGACGGATAAACTCAAGGATGTTGGTTGTTTTGAAAGAATTACCCCGACGCACACTGATGCGTATGGATGAGCTGACATTTTAATCGTTACGCACATCGGGGAGGTAACTTGATTCCCATCAGAACATCAGAGCTTTATACTGGACACTGTGTTCAGCGCGGCTCGGAGCGCCCACGGTGGACAGTGGGCTGAAGATCTGTAGAGGGGTTCGCAGCGCAGTGCAGAACCACGGTGCATGCGATAAGATTTCCTCCCACTGAAGCGTTTTGGAAACCCGGTCTCTCTGAGGGATGTCACTTGGAAAAATGTTCTTTTTATGAAATTATGAAACTTTGGCTGAACAGCGCTTGTTCTCGTCTCTAATATGGAGACGCATGACGCATCCAGTCTGAGGCAGAATCGCCTCTTCAGCTCAGAAAGCTCCTGTAGAGACATTTGATTACGCACAAAGTTTATGTGGAGCAGAAGCGGTTGGGCCACGGCAGGTGAAATGTTCCTATAGCCTACATGAAGTGTAACATTAATATGTTACTGGACACGCTGGTCTGGTTGGTTAGACCAGTGTTTGAAGTGGAAAACACACACACAGACACACACACACACACACACACACACACACACACACACACACACACACACACACACACACACACACACACACACACACACACCAATTAAAATAATGCTGATAGCGTGGACTAGAAGACAGGTGATGGTTTACGTATTTAAATGATGATCAGGCTGCTGTAAAATGTAATCTCCATCCACATCCAGACACAATTATCCTCTATTCTTTCTCCATTTGCTCTGCTCTTGGCTGGGCTGACGTAGCTGATGGTGCGCGTGACGCGCCTAACTAGCGGCTGATGCACATTTACGCATTTGGAGAGGTGGGCTGGATGCTTTGCTTTTACTGGAAGATGGTCCACTTAACGCACAGGTGTAGACTACATATTAATGACAAATGAATGAAAATTAAACTGGGAGTTTTTACTTCATATTTTAGAAATTAAAATGACGGGGAACACATTTATGACGTCTTTTTAAACTAAATTTTCTAGCGCGACCTGCCTGCTTCACTTAAGTCACTGCTTATTAAGGTCCATCCAAAATTACCGTGGCCCACCCAAAAATGAAAACCTGGCGCCACGCCTGTTATACACCTCTGCAAATTGTTGTTCTTCACTTTATCAAACTCAGACTTTGTCCAGCTAATGTCAAGATGTAAAATTATGAATCAGTCGAGCTCTTCCGTCCCTCCCTCTCCTGCTCTCCTGGAAACCCGACATCGGCTGTCAGAAGAGGGAGGTGAAAAAGGAGATGAGGCAAACAGAGTGAGTGCGACGTAAAGAAACCAGACTGGTGTGGAGGTGAGCAAAACAGAAGGAAAAGTGTGGGTGTTGAATCCCCCACGGGTGTGACGCCCATGCGAGCGACCGGTACCGGCTGCTGTCACCTGTTGTGAGCAGCTCTCTGCTGTCTGAGGCTAGGCCCCGCCCACAACGCCGCAGCTGCTGCGGTGTTTACTGTGGGAAACGGGTAATAATGGCTCTTTGATGGGAACAGGTTGCCGACCTCTATAAGATCTGAGCTGGTAAAACAAAAATCCTCATCAGCAGGCATTTTTTAAAGTGGGGGGGACACAGCTGCCAATCACAAATGATTAAAATGACGCCTATGTATAATTCATTGTGTCATCTGGATCCAGAGAAGGCTTCTTAAGTGAAGGTTTGATTACAGCAACCTTAAAATCTTGTGGTACATATTTATTTACTAAGGATAGATTGATTATATCTATGGGGGCAGTAACCAAAGGAAATGCTTCTTTAAATAATTTGGTTTGGATTGGATCCAAAATGTGTCAGGTTCGGTGACAGATCTGAAGCGTGGATGAGAGGATCTGTTGCCCAGATGCGGAGTGATGGAAATAACCAGCGTGGTTATCTCCTGTAGGTCAGGATTGAAGGTTTGAGGGCTGGTAAGCCTGGAAACTCGATACAAAGTCTGGTGAGAACGATGACTGAGTAATGAATGAAACGCCTGCACTTCCTTAAGTAGTGTCGGCGTGATGACGTCAGCCGCCACGTTGGTGGCAGGAATGATGGGGAATGAAGTCAGCGGGAGGAGTTCGTGACAAAATGCAAGGTTTAGATGAAGCTAATATTTTTTATAAATCTGAAAGCTCAACTGGATCAAAACGGTTCAAGCACAGATGAGGTTCTACAGTCACCTCTGATGCTGCCTCACTTACTGAGGAAGAAGAAATCGCATTAGGGAGGATGCTAAAGATTTTGTTTCTAATAGAATTAATTTTACTTGTAAAAAATCCCATGAAGTCATTGCTGCTGAGGGCTAAGGGAATAGATGGCTCAGAGCTATGATTCTGTGTAAGTTTAGCAACTGTACTGAAAAGAAATTTAGGATTATGCTTATTCTCCTCAATTAGTGCTGAGAAATAAGCAGTTCTAGTTTGTCGAAGCTTATTTTTATAAAGCACAAGACTATTTTTCCAGGATAGGTAGGCCTCCTCATGGTGCGTAGAGCGCCATGTTCTCTCCAATTTCCTAGAGTTTTGTTTTAAGGCTCGTAAATGAGAATTAAACCAGGGAGCCAACTTCCTGTCCCTAATTACCTTCTTTTTTAAAGGGGCAACATCATCTAATGCCACACGTAAAGTGGAATTAACATGATGAACTAAGGCATCAATTTGTGAGGGGCTAGAACGTTGGTTACGTATTGTAACCCCAGATTCTATGAGTCTAGTCGCGGCCCTTAAGCTAGCTGCTATTGGAAAGATGATCTCCGCATCAGCCAATCATGAAGAGCTAAAATGTACGCCCACCAATAGTGGGCCCCCTCGTGGTATATAACCGCAGTGACCCCACTGCTCACCTCCAATGGCTCTTATTCCCATCATAACCAGTGGGACCAGTGGCTTAAGGGCTGCGACTAGACTCATAGAATCTGGGGTTACAATATGTAACCAACGTTCTATTTCGTCTAGTCTTAGCCCTTAAGCTAGCTGCTATTGGAATAAAGCGCAGCTGGATCGGTTTACGCCCCACTGGTTAACACAACCAATGGACACCCCCAATCAAATCTCCTCTAGTGGGGGACGTTCAGCCTCAGACCAGGCTTAAAGACTGAGGCAGGCACGATAAGAGAGGGGCCCCCACTAAAAAAACATCATCCATAAGAGGATGAAATCCATCTCAGCAAGGCCAATGAGGTGCCATAAGCATTCACTCAGCCTGCTGGGGTCCAAGCACTGAACGAGTGATGGAACCTGAAGACACATCTCGTAAATAATAACGAGTTAAGGAACAGGGTGAGGCCCATGAAGCATCCTGACAAATGTCTTCCATTGACACACCACTGAGGAGCGCCATCGAAGAGGAAATCCCCCTGGCTGAGTGAGCCCTGAGTGCCTCAGGGGGATCCTGCCCTGATGATGTGTAAGCCAGGGAAATGGCGTCACACAGCCAGTGTGAAAGACGCTGGGCCGACAGCGCCTGACCAAGGGAAGACTCCCTGTAGTGCACAAACAGGTTTTGTGAGCGACGAATCCCTGAAGTGCGTGACACATATCGTGCAAGCGCGTGCACCGGGCAGAGAAGGTGAGAAGCCGCCTCCTCCTCAGAATTATGGGGAGGAGGAAAAAGTCATGCCAATGAAATTGACCTGGATTTGAAGGAAGCATTAATGCTTTTGGGCACAAAGGCTGGGTTGGGGCATAAAACAGCAGACCCGCCATCTTCCCGGATCCTGAGGCATGCGGGAGCCACTGAGAGGGCGGTTAGGTCACTCACTCTCTTAACTGATGCTAGCACCAGCAGCAATGCAGTTTTAAGTGACAGGAACTTGAGTGAGACCTGGTCCAAGGGTTCAAATGGGGCTCCAGATAAGCCACGCAGAACCACCGTTAGATCCCATTGGGGAAAAAGCGGGCGGGACACAGGTCTGTTCCTCCTGACACCTTTTAGAAAACGTTTTGTGAGGGGATGATTGAAAACACTAACTCCAAAACCCTGATGACAGGATGAGATAGCTGCAGCATAAGTCTTAACAGTGCTGAATGCGAGGCCCCTGTCCATCAGTATCTGCAGAAATGATAGGACATCC
Organism: Nothobranchius furzeri; assembly: GCF_043380555.1. Lineage (NCBI taxonomy): Eukaryota > Metazoa > Chordata > Actinopteri > Cyprinodontiformes > Nothobranchiidae > Nothobranchius > Nothobranchius furzeri. Next base: position 51,069,124 of record NC_091747.1, read on the forward strand.
GCCAGCTGGCAGGAGAGCGCTTGAACATTCCGTTCTGTGCACCATTTCTGGAAAGCTGCCCATTTAGCAGCATAAGACGCAATGGTAGAGGGCACCCGCGCACTCTGAATCGTGGCCACCACATCATGCGGCAGCCCAGAAGCCTCTAAGCGTGACCGCTCAGCGGCCAGACCCACAGCCGTTGGCCTATTTCCGGAGGATGTTTGATTATCCCATCCGCTTGGAGAAGGGCGTCCGCCCTCCACGGGAGCCTCCACGGGGAGCCGGACACTAGCGCTTGCAGGTCCGGAAACCATGACGCGGACAAGCGTCTGGGAGCCACCAGAATCACCGAGAGCTGTTCCGACCGAATTCGGTCCAGGAGACGGGGAATCAGAGGGACTGGTGGAAACGCATAAAGGAGCGTTCGAGGCCAGGGCTGGTGTGAGAAGGCGTCCGCCTCAAGCGGGGATCCATCCCGGGGACTCAGGGAACACCACAGGTGACACTGAGCGTTTTCGCAAGCCTTGAACAGATCCACAGACGGTTCCCTGAACCTGATCCAGATCTGTGATATCAGTGCAGGATGCAGACGCCAGTCGGAGTCGCGGGGTCCCCCTCTCGACAGGATGTCTGCCGCTACATTCAGGACCCCCGGAATGTAGATGGCTCTGATGGACAGCAGATGGACATGTGTCCAACACAGTAAATCTGTGGCGACACGCAACAGTGGGAGGGATCGAACTCCCCCTTGGCGATTTATGTAGGCTGCCGCCACCTGGTTGTCTGTGTGAACTTCGACATGACGGCCCTCGAGAAGGGCAGCGAAGTGTCTGATCACATTCCTCACTGTCATCCACGTGAGAGGATGAAGGGGTTCCCCCAGTGAGCGAGGTCCCCGCCCACTGAAGGGGGAATCCTCAACATACGTCTCTTCTGACGTATCGAGTGTACCCGGAGGCAGATGAACTAGCGTTGCAAGCGCCTCGTGCGCAGCAAACCTAGCGGCACCACCGAATGGGCTGCGGACATCATGCCCAGGAGTTTCATGACTAACAGGGCTCTCACGTTCTTGCGGGGTTGTACACGGGAGATCACCGTGGAGAGATCTGCCGCTCTTGCAGGCGACAAACGTGCTCTCATTAGGGAGGCGTCCAACTCCACTCCGAGATACACAATCGACTGGGATGGAAGGATGGAGCTCTTCTCCCAGTTTATAGAAAACCCTAGGGTTGACAGATGCTCTGTCAACCTCCTGGTTTGCTGTGACGCCTCGTCCTTGGACCGAGCGCACAGGAGAAGATCGTCCAGGTAAAATAAGACCCTCATTCCCTCCGTGCGCAGTGGCTGCAGCGCGGTCTCCAGACATTTGGAGAAGGTGCGCGGGGCTAGCGAGTAGCCGAAAGGGAAGCGATTGAACTGATATTGAACTCCCTTGAACGAAAAACGCAGAAACTTCCGGTGGTTTGGAACTACTGGTATGTGGAAGTATGCGTCTTTCAGGTCAATTGACGTGAACCAATCCCTGGGGCGCACATATTCCAGGACTTGTCTCATCGTTAACATGCGGAAATGCATTACTGCTATGGAGCAGTTGAACAGGGACAGGCCGAGAATCGGCCTCATTCCTCCCGACTTTTTCGGTACTACGAAGTAGCGGGAGTAGAAGCCCGATAGTTCTTGTCCGCGAGGGACTCGGGAAATAGCGTCCTTGGACAGAAGTTCCCGCAGCTCCAGCTCTAGGGCCTGAGACTGTACTCGCGATGTGAACATCGTCTCCACGATCCCGTTGAAGGGAGGTGGAGTGGCCTGAAAATGAAGTGTGTGACCGCAATAAATGGTGTCCAAAATCCATTTGCTCATGATGCAAAGGCGGCGCCACTCGTACGCGCGTTCCGACAGTGGACGCGTGTGCGCGGTCACGTGAACAACGTCTGAGGGTTGTGCATGCGCCCTTACCACCGTTGCCCATACCAGAGAACTGGGAGCGACCCATGGAGGGCTGCGCTCGAAAGGGCGAGTGCGAAACAGCCGGAACAGGCTGGTCCGCACCGCGGAGCGTGGAGTCCGAGAGTGAAGGACGAGTGGGAGTGGGAGCCGGGCCCGTGCACGGGGGCGACAGAGTGCCAGCGGATGGAGCCGCGCACTGTGCCGCCGCGCGTGGTCGAGACAGCGACCTGACATCCCGCCCCACCCAACGGTGTGGGGAGAGCGGGAAGAGTTTGGCCTGGCCGGATGCTGGGGCCGGAGCGCAAATGGAGTGCACCCTTACGGCTGGCCATGTATCATGACTACCTGCAGGAACATGTATGCGTGCAGCAGTTTTTGGTATGGGGAACATGTGTGAGAACTCGGCAGAGGATTCTGCGGAGGACTGTAGGATTGTGCTCTTTAGGGGACGTTTTTTGGGTTTTATTTCAAAACCAACATCAGAACAATCATCAACACACACATTCCCCCCAAAGAGTCACTTCCGTGGCTGCTTTCGGCGAGGCTCCTGCACCTGGGACTGCCAAGACGGCGTCTGCTGGCCCCGTCGGAACCGTTGTCCGCCATCTCGCTGGTCCCGCTGATGTGGAGCCGAAGCGGGAGGCCGGCTCCATGGAGCGGGCGGTGCAGCTGGGCGTCTGAAGCTTCCGCGCCGTTCGTCCCATCCTCTGGCGGAACGGCCGGAGTGCAAGGCTGACCGGGGGTGGACCAGGTCTCGCACCGTAGCCGATAGTTCGGCCGTCTTCTGAGCCCTCTCAATGACGCCCCTAAGATGGGGACCAAACAGAACATCGGTGGTGATGGGGCCGTCCAGCATCCCCCTTTGCAGATGTTCCGGAATGGAGGGCAGGGCCTTGAGCCAGATCGCTCGCTGGACGAGGGTCTGCCAGGCAGCGATGTGAGCAGAACCGGTGAGCACAGCAGCACACAAATTGAGGATAGCATCAGCAGTCTTAGTGATGACGGCTTTCGACTCCTCGGGAGCTTCCAGCTCCTCCATCATCTTTGAGACGCCGAAGGCAAGAAGGGCGATGTTATTCCCTGCAGTACCGGTCTGAAAGGCACACTGATGTGTGCGGTCGGTGAGCCGCGTCAGCAGCTGGTCATATTTTGAAGCGGGAACAGCTCGCGAGCCAGCAAGCTGGTTCTTGGCGCCCAACAGCGAAGCCAAGTCCGGCTCTAGCGGAGGAACGGACGGCCAGCATTGGTCGGAAAACCCCTCGACTTTGGTGATGGGTGCATACGTGGAGACTGGCGCCTTGAGCTTGGCAGGCTCCGAGAAGGCGGCAGACCAGCAGCTCATAGCAGCGAGAAAGCGCGGCCAGATGGGGTCTGGACAGCGTGTCTGAGTTGCCCCGAAAATTCCCGCCAAATCATCCGCTTCGGGCGGGGCCGGTTCTGGCACAGCTAGCCCCTTGCGGGCTGCTGCCGCAGAAGTGATGGCGGGCAGCTCCTGGAGCAGTGCTCTTACTGCTGGCAGGGAGGAGCGAGAAGCCACTGGAGCAGAAGGACCCGCTGAGCGAAGCACGTCGACCTCCGTTATGTCTAGGAGGGATGCCGCCTCGTCGAAGTTCTCGCTGTCAGCGACGTCATCCAGCCGGTTGAAGCCAGCCGGCGCCTGACCGGCGTCGAAGAAATCCAAAGCCTTGTCCAGCGGGTACGAGTCAGCCACCGGAAATTCTTCGTCGGCGGCGGGAGTGAAGTACTCGACCCGGCGAATCTTCTCTGCCACGGGCAGAGCGGCACAGAACGGGCACGAGCCCTGCGGGGTCAAGGCCAGGCCAGCGTGGTGAGCCCCGAGACAGACCTCACACTTAGCGTGTAGGTTGCCGCTGGAAATGGAGCCCGTCTGGCAGGTCGGGCAGGGTCTGGCGTCGCTGGACATGGCTGGTAAGACGTCTTCTGGATAATTTGCTCTTCCAGGGATAATATTGCTCTTTAAGGAAGCTCTCCAGCTTGGCATGAAGAGAAAAAGGAGGTGAGCAGTGGGGTCACTGCGGTTATATACCATGAGGGGGCCCACTATTGGTGGGCGTACATTTTAGCTCTTCATGATTGGCTGATGCGGAGATCATCTTTCCAATAGCAGGTAGCTTAAGGGCTAAGACTAGACGAAATAGAACTGAAAATATTGCCCTCTGCTACATGCCTCTGAGATGCTAAGGACAGTAAAGATGGAACAGTTGATTTAAAAGATGCAACTGTGTTGTCAGATAGAGGCCGACTATAGTGAAATTTACTTTCATGTCTCGAGAACTCAGTTATAAAAAACTCAAAGGTTATCAGAAAGTGGTCCGAGAGGACTGGATTATGTGGAAAGATTGTTATTTCCTCACACTCTATGCCATAAGTCAGCACAAGGTCCAATGTTTGATGACAGGAGTGGGTGGAGCTATGTATTCTTTGAGTAAAACCAATTGAGTCTAAGATATTACTAAAGGCTACATTGAGGCTATCATTTTCAATGTCCACATTAGAGCCCTGCACTGAAGCCCTAGGCCCTCGGGTCAGCCCGGCCCGACGGCCCGAGGGCCGGGCTTCGGGCCAACGACTGTGCAATTACCTCGGACACGGGCCGGGCGCCTTTATTTTTAATCGAAATCATTAAAAATTTGAAACACTTAAACGCAGCAGTAGAGCCCTGCGCGGGACTGTTTTCTTCATCCCGCGCTCCCGCTGAATTTCTGACCATTACCGCCTGCAACCGCAACGTGTGTGTTACCCCGGGTTTCCACGGGAGCCGTCAGCAACACGTTACTGCAGCAGCACGTCTTGCTCTTGTTAGCTGCTGCTTGGCCCTTCCCACGAGACGCGAAGCAGCAGGGGAGCAGCTGTCACCGACAGAGCACAAAGTCACACGAGTGACTTCGTCAGTAAACACAACAACAAGCAGGAGAAAATTACAACATGGTTTGTGTTTTATGTTCTGTCCATTTTATAATCGCCAATACGGACCTGAAAAACAAAGGAGACCGCTAGCTAGGTGAAAACTTCTCACGGGGCCGCACAGTTAGTAACCTTTTTTAAAAGTAAAGCAACCGGAAGGCGGTACGTTCTTTATTCTGAAAATCTCGGGAGCTTCTCTCCATTTCCGCGTCCGATTTCCCGTCTTTCCTTCCCCAAAAATGTCGAACTTGACCAGTTTCAGAGGCATCGCACGCAGAAAATAGAACCGGCGCGTAAAGGCCGCGACATGCTGCTCCTGAGACGCGGCCGACTCGCGCTGCTGACGGCTCCAGTGGAAAAGGTTCTGTTGACCACAGCGGTCCCTGTCAGCAGCTATGACGTGCTGCTGCAGTAACGTGCTGCTGACGTCTCCTGTGGAAAGCCGGGGTTACACTCCCGCCCGCACCTGCAGCGTACATGTCTACTCCCGCCCGCAACCGCAAAACTCGGTGAAATTATTACCTCACAATAAAAGAGATGTATTGAGTTTGCGTCCTCAACATGTCATTTTATAGGTTATCCGCTTTCACCGCAGCGCTGCGCTCCGTTTCAATCAGGCTGTACAGCAGGATTTCCTCTCGTAGCAATATTTTTTCTAACTCTGATTGCTTCATGCTATGGATCATTGGAAAGCTGCTTTTATATACCTTTAGGAACCGTTGGAATTATTTGAATCTGATCAGCCATTCAAAAGTTATAAAACGGAGCATTTTGGATGACAAACTCGGCACGTCTCTGAATCTGTGTTGTGATTTGTTGCGCTCAAGACAGGGAATCCCGGTGGATACCGTAATGTATTGTATGTGCACGGAAAGCCCCATTTTTAATATTTTCAGCACTTTTGGAATTTTAATGATATCTTGAACTAGAGCAGGGATCGGCAACCCGTGGCTCTTCCATCCATCTGATGCGGCTCTCTGTGCTTGTAAAATAATGTATGGATATTTAAATAAAATGCTTTATATTTTACTGAATTAATTTTATATCTGTAAGTCAATTCTATGTGAAGATTGTCTGCATAAGCCTGAACAGTTCCAACCCTGTCTTACTGTGAGACCGGGTTGGGTCACGCTTGTGCGTAATCATATGCGCTTATATGAGCTGAAGAGGATGTGAGATTCTGGGCTTCTCCTCAGACGGCTCCTGGATGTGTCGCACATTGGAGACAGGAACAAGCGCTATTCAGCCAAAGTTTCATAATCAGGGAACATTTTCTAAGTGACAAGTCTCTCTGAGTGACAGGGTTTGGAAAACACTCGCTTCAGTGGGAGGAAACTTCCCGCATGCGCTCAGGTTCTGCGACGCTCGGATCCTGCACGTCTTTCAACACATTGGTCAGGATTGACGCACTATGTTTTCATTTAGTTTGTTAAAAAAAAAAGTCGGGCTTGGGCTCGGGCCGGGCCAGAGAATCCTGAAAACCTTTTCGGGCCGGGTCGGGCTGGGGCTCCACCCCCTCGGGCCGGGCCGGACACGGGCTCAGATTTTAGGCCCGTGCAGGGCTCTAGTCCACATGTATATTAAAATCCCCCTCTACAATGACCTTATCAGTATTTAGCACCAAATCAGATAAAAAATCAGAGATCTGATCCAAAAACTCAGAGTAAGGGCCTGGTGGACGATATAAAACTACAAACAAGAGTGGTTTTACAGTTTTGCAATCTGGATTAGGAAAACTAACCCCCAAATTCCACTACCTCAGCTCCGCTCCACCCCCGCCTTCCGCAGCCGCTCGCTTCCGTACTCAATTTTTCTTGGTACCCGCTCTACAACGGCTCCGCTCCGGTGCGGGGACCTGAGGTGGGCAAACAAGCATGCGCGGGATTTTCGAGATCTTGCGATACAGTCCGAGCAATAAACGCGGAAGTTAGATCCAAACACCCGTTGTGTGGGAGAAGCATCGGCATGAACTGTTGAATCTGCCCATCATTTGTGTTGAGAGATCAGCAGTGTTTGGATCAACAAAGTGTGACTACTTTGATAGTAGAAACTGTATTTATGGCTTAATTTTGTGCATTTAAACTTCAGCCGCCATTGATAGTTGTTAAAAGTTGTTAAACCTGTGCATATGAAACAAAAAACGCCTTTTGTTTATCGATTTATTGTGAAAAACGGAAGTTGTACTTGCTCCTTTTCCTGTTGGGCGGTTGTGATTTTTGTCCATTTACTGCGGAGGTGCTCCGGCGTCCGGCGAAAATAGGATCAATTCTATTTTTGCCGGACGCCGGAACAGAGGGCGGCGCACGGCGCCGCACTGCCGGAGCACGGCCGCAGTAGTGGAATTGCTCTGATTGACTACAACGGGACCGATTTTGCTCCGGCGTTTGTGTCGGAGCGGAGCGGAGGTAGTGGAATTTAGATGTTCAAACGAACTGCAGCTATTAATTGGTAAGGGACTGATTAATAAGTCCAAATGAAAAATGGTTACTACTCCTCCTCCTCTTCGCCCTGTACTTCGAGCAATATGATGATTTAAATAATTTGAAGAAGTCAACATTTAAGCTAACATAGTCCTCTTGCTGCAGCCAGGATTCTGTGAGAGAGAGCAAAGAGATCTGATTATCACAAATCAAGTCATTAACTAACAAAGTCTTAGAAAAAATGGATCTAATGTTCAACAACCCACATTTAATTTTTCTAGTTTTCTGCTCAGTTGAATTTGTTCTAATATTTATGAGATTTCCATGATTTGCTTTATTAAGCCTGATATTTAATCTGTGTGATTTTGGCCGTGGGCAGGACACTGTCTCAGTGGGGTAGTGGGTGGGTAACAGTACAGAAGCTGCAGAGGGGTGTGTTAAACTACGACTCTGCTTCCTGGTCTGGACCCTGGGTTGTCATGGAGGACTAATAAAACTGGCCATGTCCCTAGAAAGAAGAGCTGCTCCATCCAAAGAGGGATGGATTCCGTCTCTCCGCATCAGACCAGGTTTTCCCCAAAAAGTTTTCCAATTATCAATGTAGCCCACGTTGTTTTCAGGACACCACCTAGACAGCCAGCGGTTGAAGGACAGCATGCGGCTAAACATGTCATCACTGGTCCGATCAGGCAGGGGGCCAGAGAAAATTACGGAGTCCGACATTGTTTTGGCAAACTTACACACTGAAGCAACATTAATTTTATTGACCTCCGATTGGCCTAACCGGGTGTCGTTACCGCCAGCGTGAATAACAATCTTACTGTATTTACGCTTATCCTTAGCCAGCAGTTTAAGGTAAGATTTAATGTCGCCCGCTCTGGCCCCAGGTAAACATTTAACTATGGTTGCTGGAGTCTCTAATGCCACGTTTCTGCTGCCAATGATCAGAGTCAGCTTGTCAGTTCAGTTGGAGATTCCTAAAAATGACCAATCAGATTAACCTATGAGGCTTAGATCATGTATAAATATCCCGGATACTTATATATTGATCTGAGTTCATACATCAACCTGTTTGATCCAATTTTAATCCAAGGTTTAATGTTTAATTTAGATAATTAAATTTAATAGCAAAAGTGATTTTGAATCAGAAGCTAGGAGTCTTTGCTTTCAAATAACCAGAAATATTATACCTTTTCTGTGTTTCTTTTCAATAATGAGGCAAGTTTAAAAATGAAGAAATTTTATTACTAACAATTTTAAACTTAAAGATTTGAAACGACAATTATAAAATGACAAATCATGGATGGCAATTTTAATGACAATTTTTAACAGCTTTGATATTAAACTTGTTTTAAAAGCAAACCTGTGGCTGGATGGAAACTAAATTGATAATACAAGCTTGAATGCGTGAATGGAATTATTAGAAGGTGTCTTTCAGAGAGCTGGAAGCGTTCTGGATGAAAATGATGTTTTACGGCTAACTGAGTTATTCATTTAGAGAAAACTGCATCAAACACCTTCCCGTGTTCTACCTCACCCAAACAGGAGACCCTGTTGTGGATCTGGAGATCAGGAGGATGTGGTCATCCAAGATGACACTCGGTCTGGCAGGGGAGACGCGAGTGTCCGATCGTCTAGTCCAGAGATGTCCCGGGTACACAGTTGTCGAGTGTTTGGCAGATGGACGTTCTCGTCTTAACTCAGAAATCAATGACTCTGGGTAGAGTCTTCATTAGCTGGTTACAGTTGTGTTTATTCTTAGCTATTCTGGTCAGCAAGACTGGAACAGCAGGTAGAGGTTTAGGGACGGCCGTTCCCTTTCCTCCATGGTGTTGGTTCAAGAACTCACTCTGAAGCTGGTGATGGTTAGTTTTACCAAGCTCACAGGACACTCCCACTCTCTCAAACCGGCTTGCGGTCGGCAACAAGATGGCGCCTGTGCTTGGCTTAGCCGCAGTCACCGGCCACTTTTTCAAACTTTTCTCCACTAACCTCCTCTTTCCACCTTGCTCCTGTCTGCGATCCTCTTCAGTAGTGTCCCTGCTACCATCTCCTATGGTCGCCAGACTCTTTTGTCCTTCCGTTCGTTCACGATTAGCCATGACGCACCAAGGACGTACCTCCCTCTTTGTTTACCTGAGCGGCGCACTGGCCCGGAGCCAAACTACGGTCCCGAGCTGCGCACCTCCAGCTATGTTTGTCCGGTCCCGGGAAAACGTCAGAGGAAAAGAGGTAAACGAGCAGGAATCCAGGTGAGAATAAGACTTCTCTTAAAGCGTGGTTTATCTAGTAAACATCGGCGCAATCTTCTAGCTTCTTGTCCTTTGTTTGGTGACCTGAGCGCCACTTCCGCATTCCCACCAGGCCGCGTTGTGACGCGGTTCATCCGTCCAAGTTTTTTAAGGTCGGTTTATCCTCATTCCTCAGTGGTTTCTCCTCCTGTTCCCTCCATAAGTGGTTTTTATAAACACCGTGGATCTAACCCTGCTAATTTAATGCTAATTTACGTCCACTAACTCCAGCTGTATCTGCAGTTTCTGATTCCTCCTCCTCACTCAGCATGGCTCTATTAAATACCCGCTCTGTTAACAATAAGTCTTTCCTGCTCAACTGCTTAACTTCTCAGTTCAACGAGCACTGCCACTCCATTCTGGACAACATCTGTCCTGTCAGAACTAGATCAGTTCCTGCAGTGAACCCTACTCCCTGGTTTAATGACAGCCTTCGCAGCCTGAAGCGCCAATGAAGAAATATTGAGCGTTTGTGGAAGAAAACCCATCTCCACGTCCATCTGCTGCACCTAAAGGATCTTCTGACATCCTTTAACTCTGCAGTCAGAGATGCAAGAGTTTCCTATTTCTCCAACCTGGTGTCCCAGAGCAAAGGGAACCCCAAGGTGCTGTTTAACACCATCAGCAGCATCGTGTCTCCTGCCTCTCCTACAGTCTCCATCCACTCTGTTACAGACTGTGAGAACTTTCCGTCTTTCTTTGTGGACTTAGTCAATAAGGTTAGATCTAGCATCTCTCCTTCAGCCTTATTGCTGCCTCTCCCGACTCCAACCAGGCCCATCATCCTAGATAGCTTTGCTCCTGTTTCTTAGCCTGAGTTAACCAAACTAGTTAACTCTATGAAGACCTCTGCATGCCCCCTCGACATCTTACCCTCATCTTTGTTTAAAAGTGCTTTTCAGTCCATCGGTCCCAGCGTGCTCTGTATAATTAATGCTTCTCTGGTTTCTGGTCAGGTCCCTGCTTTCTTTAAAAATGCTGTAATCCACCCGCTTCTTAAAAAACCGAGTCTCGACCCCTCTCTCCATAGCAGCTTCAGACCCATCTCTAAACTTCCGTTCATCTCCAAGATCTTGGAAAAGGTTGTGGCTAAACAACTCAAAGCTGCTCTTGATGAACATAACATCTATGATAGCTTCCAGTCAGGTTTTCATAGAGCTCATTCTACTGAAACAGCTCTTCTTAGGGTCTCTAATGACCTTCTGACTCACAGTGATGCAGGGGACTGTTCTGTTCTGGTCCTGTTGGACCTGACTGCAGCCTTTGACACTGTTGACCATCACCTGCTACTGGAGAGGCTGAGAGACTGGGTAGGCCTATCGGAATCTGCTCTGGAGTGGTTCTCCTCATCTCTCTGAGCGCTCCTTTTCTGTGGCCGTCTCCAAGTTTAGGTCCTCCACCACCTCTCTTACCCATGGTGTCCCACAAGGTTCTGTGCTGGGGCCTCTGCTCTTCCTCCTCTATCTGCTTCCTCTTCAGCACATCCTGAGCTCCTTCAAAGGAATCTCCTACCATCTTTATGCAGATGACATCCAACTGTACATCTCCTTTAAACCCCATGAGATGTCTAAGCTGCAGCTGTTACACACCTGCTTAGACTCTATCAAAACCTGGATGGCTGGGAGTTTTCTTCAGCTGAATGAAGATAAGACTGAGATCCTCATCTGTGCCCCAGACAAGCTGGTTCCCAAAGTCAGAGACTCTCTTTGTCAGCTTGCTTCCCAGACCAAACCTTCTGTCAGGAATCTTGGCGTGACCTTTGGCCCAGCTCTCACCCTGGATTCTCATGTCAGTTCTCTTGTTCGCTCTTCCTTCTTCCATCTCAGGAACGTTGCTAAGCTGAGTCCCATTCTGTCCCGCTCTGAACTTGAGACAGTTATCCACTCCTTCATCTCCTCACGCTTAGACTACTGTAACTCTCTTTTCACGTGTCTGAGCAGAACCTCCCTGAACCGTCTACAAGTGGTTCAGAATGCCTGTGCTCGGCTTCTGACCAAGTCTTCCAAACACACCCACATCACCTCGCTTCTCCTCCAGCTTCACTGGCTGCCAGTCAACTTCAGGGTTCATTTCAACATCCTGGTTCTGGTCTATAGGGCCGTACATGGACAAGCACCATCTTACATTGGTGATCTTCTTAGTCCCTACACCCCCAGCAGGTCCCTGAGGTCCAGTGATCAAAGCCTACTGGTTGTGCAGCACCAGGCTAAAGACCAAAGGTGACAGATCATTTGCTGCTGTGGCCCCCAGACTCTGGAACTCTCTCCCCCTGAGCCTGAGATCAGTGGATTCAGTGGTCTCCTTCAAAAAGCAGCTGAAGACTCACTTGTTCAAGCTGGCTTTTGGATGACCTTCTTCACCACTCTCTCTTTATTCTGCTCTCCCCACATATTCCGCCTTCCTCAGGATCCACTGATTTCCCTCTTTCCTATTCACTGTCTCTCTTAACATTTTTTCTTTAAAATCCCAATAGCCTATTTTTGCTCATTTTAAATATATTTTTAAACATTTTCTAAATGCTTTTTTACATTTTTGTTTTTGTTTTTGTGAAGCGCCTTGTGCTTTTTATCTTGAGAGGCGCTATAGAAATGATATTTTCTTCTTCTACTCCTCCTCCTCCTCAGGAAGAAAGCTTTGATCATGCGTCAAAACCATGTGTTGCAGTTATCGTTTATCTGGACTCTGTGTTAGCTGGATAAGGTGAACTTGACCTTTGCTGAACACATCTTGTACTGTCATCATAATCATTATAATTAATCATTATTATACCCAAAGCATAATAATCCATTTCATGTAATTAAAATACCTTTATACTGAACCAAGTGATCATTTAAGAGATTATATTAAACAGTAGTAAAATCAATGAGTTTTATTAATTATTATTATCTAATTACTATCATCATGACTTGAAGTGTCCTTGTACTGAATGTTTGCACTGATTGCCGATCATGCTTCAACTGAGTTGTCCTCAGTCAGAAGGATTGGCACTCCACAGTGATGTAGTCCAAGTAGTTTTATTAAGGAGGTAGCAGATGACATCAACAGGCTGTACAACATTAGTGGTGAGGCAATTGCATTCCCATCTATGAATGCAGGTAAAGGGAGTGTGAGTGTACAGGAGTATGTGGGTGTGGTAATCTGTTAACAGAAAGAACAAACATTCGTATGAATAGCAGTGTACCGCTTATACAGCACTGTGGGTTTCCAACATGAAGTTATATGATCTGCTATAAACCTCATGGCCACTAGATGCCACCCTAAGACCATACATGAATTTCTTGTTGGTATATGCATTAGCAAACAGGATCTCTACAGGTCAGATAATAAACACAGTAAATAGTTCCATCCACCTCCAACCACCATACTTAACAGTGAGTCGTATATGGAATGCCCTATAAGCTGCAACCAAGGCTGCCTGAAGTAGGCCAACAAAACCTGCAGCTTAGCAACAGGACTAGCTTCTTACTTAGTGATTTACACAGAGCAACTCACAGATAAAGTCAAATAAGCATCACTCTTGTCTTATAATACTTACATGATTAACATGCACACCAAGGGTAACTCACACAGGAACGCATGAGAAAAACGCTGATCATCCAACACCTTTCAGCTGTGCTGAACTGCACTAAACACGTTCCCAACGGGAAGTACAGATACCGAGGTGCATCATGGGTAATGTAGTCTAAACGGTGACCAAGCAGACTTTTAACATACAGCTTGTGTTCACAAACATTATTCCTCTGGAAAGCGGACTTTTAACAGTCCTCCTCCTGGGATGGAACAGCAGCAGATATGGCTATGATCTTGAGCAGACATCGCGGCTCCTTGGGTTAATCTGTGGATTTAAAAGTACTGTTTGACCCAGCTGGTTAAATGTGCCCTTTGCCACAAATTAGAGGACCTTCGGTGACGCTACAGACCCCCCTTTTGTCAATGGCAGGTGGACGCAGAAACCCACTTGTCGTTGGCAACCAAAGACTTGAAGGGACTCTATCTGAAGAAACTGTTGCAGTCCAGGCGAAGGCTGGAGAGAGGAAAGCGTTCCCTCTTTCAGTGAAGACAGGCACACATCCTGAGAAGTTGGTTAAGTCAAAATTGCAGATCATTGTAAAGTAATCCTCAATAAGATGGCTATTTCAATAGCAGTTAATTATCTTAAGTAGTAATGCCAAAGCGTATGCAAAGGATAAAGCAGGCCCGTGATCCCACACAGAGCCGAGCAGGAGGATGTAGACAGATGACCAGCCATCAGCAGCAGTTCCCCGGATGGCCTCCAGGCGACCTCTCAGCGCAGGCACACAGGACATCTCGAACCACGACCGAAGCGAAGCTCCATGCGACAGGAATACCAGGCGGCAGGAACAGCGTAGAGGACCCTCGGATGGCGAAGTCCCCCATGGATGGAGATCCCTCAGACAGCGAAGACCAATGGTGACGCTCATGAGTGAGAAGAGCAGAGCAGCAGTGAGGCAGACACACGAAGATTGCGTTTGATGCAAATCAAAGAAAAAAATTTTAAACCTGTCACTGTGTGAGCATTATATGGATTTAACCTTTAAGTGAAGAACTGGATGCAACCCTCTCTACGTGAGATGCAAAAAGATGTGGTGCATAAAAAAACAAAACAAAACAAAGACAAATAAAAGAAATCAAACCCCAGCTTATATGGGAAAAATCACCTGCACTAATTAAAGGCTTTATAAGGATGAAGGGCAAAATGGCTTGTAGCCCTTTAAGGGAAATTAACCAAGTTAATCCCTAAAGTTCTCAAACTTAATTACCCTAACGAAAGCACTATAAAAAGATACAAATGTAAGTGTCAACACTAAAAATGTAAATCAGTGGAGTTAGTAGTCCCTAAATGTGAGGGTTAGTACCAAGATAATCTGGCTGAAGGCAGTTATCCTGATTAACCTCAAAAGTTATCAAAACTATTAAAAATTATCCAATAAATAATTGATTGAATTTGGATCGACCCATCAGGTAGTGAAAATGTCCACTTTTAACTGTTATGTTCTGAAAACACACGATTATTGGAACCACAGCAGACCACAGCCAAAATTCACAAAGCCTGTGTGAGATGTCTAAACATGAAGTCCTCCATGCAACAGAACATGCGTGCTCCGAAACCAGAGATGCCAGCGGGAGCGGACGGGATTTCACCCCACCCTTTTGGCACGATTCAAGTCAGCTATTTTGATGGAAACATTATCTAAATCGATAGGATTTCTGTGCAGTTTGAATTTGGTTTTGTGGACCCATAGATAAATGGGTGCTTTGTTACCTTTGGAGATCTTACTGAGAAACTTGACCGGAGGGAGTTGTTTTGGGTACGGACCTGATCTGTCCTGCAAAAGGTTGTTAATCAGCTTACCAGAGGTGACTTTTGTGTGACCAGAAATAGGAGCTCTGAGGACATGAGGAGTCATACTGCCCCCTGCTGGTTTCTCAAACTTATGCCATGTCTGTGAACCAGGAAAAGCAGAACAGGCAGGATGCTTTTTGTTACATGCACGCTCACTAATGAAAGGCACATAGCCACCAGGATTTGGCTGGAACAGCAGGTGATGGACGGACATCAAAAGATCTGGTGGTCCTGGAAGTGGGACCTCTGAAGAGGACCCAGATACGAAAGGTTGTGTTAGAGGAGGCTGCAAAAAAACAAAAACAAACAAAAAAAAAAAAACCACAGCCATGTTTAGAATCAGACACAGACATGTAGCTAGCAAGAGGAACATAGTCTGTCCTGGAGAGTGAAGCCAAGGATGATTCAGGCTA
Organism: Nothobranchius furzeri; assembly: GCF_043380555.1. Taxonomy (NCBI): domain Eukaryota; kingdom Metazoa; phylum Chordata; class Actinopteri; order Cyprinodontiformes; family Nothobranchiidae; genus Nothobranchius; species Nothobranchius furzeri. The sequence goes on from NC_091747.1 coordinate 51,084,467, forward strand.
AAGACAGGAGCAGGCTTACGACGATCCAGAGCAGATGTGCTCTTTGCAGGACCCCCGGTCGACACACACATGCGATCAGAAATACCAGGGTTAGCCAGTAAAGATACAGGGTGACGTGCAACCCCCCCCCCCCCCCCCCTTTGATAGGTAAGTCACCCACTTGAGGTTCAGGGGTCATCAGCGCCAGCTGTAGTGCAGTAAGGTCAGTGGTGTTATCAGCCTTGTCCCCCCTGTATGTAGGTGAAGTTCCCACAAACAGGTTCTGGGCTTTAACTGAAGTCTCTGTGCCACCCTTCAACCAGTGCTTTACTCCTTCAACCAGAGTCATGAGAGGAGCAAAGCTGTTGAAGCTAAGCTCTTGGTTTTGGCTAAAACACGATGATTTTGATACCAAATAATTACCCAAAAGGATTCCGCAGGACTCTACTGTCTACGGCGAATCAGTTTGATCGCTCGGTCTTACCTAAGTAAAACCTATCCCCTGCCACGAGTCGAACGATCCGTGGACTTCTGTAGATATTTCCCCTTTATCAGGCGATTCCCTCTTCAGCTGCAGCGCCCCGTGCACTGGCTGAAGTCGGCTTACGCTGGTGTTGTTTGTTCGCGGTGTTCAGACGCGAAGCTATTGTTGCTATTTTGTTTAAAATAGAACCCTTGTTTGTTTTAAACTAGCAGATGCGCGCAGTTCAATCAGACTAAATCTGAACATTCCCGAAAGCTTAAGGTAAGAGCGTTTAAGCTGTAGACGGAGAACGGGGTGGGTGCTATTTCCAGCCGGTTTGGCTGGCTGTTAGCGGTTAGCTCTCACTAACGTGAAGAGCGAAAGGAGTCTCTGACTCGGAGATGCAGTGCCTCAACAAAGTGACGAATAAACGGTCAAACACACTCAAACACACAATCAAACAACACACCCACTTACTTTAGCAGATCCGGATAAAATCAGCGCCAATGAAAACATGACCGGACCACAAAATGTGGAAGAGGTCCGCCGTTTCCTGGGGATGGTGAATTATGTCGACAAGTTTTCATCCAGCCTACCAGCAATCACGAAACCTCTGCGAGACCTGCTAAAAAGTGACAGCACATGGACGTGGGACGCTCAACAGAGGACAGCGTTTGAAAAGATTAAAGAGGAACTGAGCTCTCCTCCAGTGCTGGCACAGTATAGTCCCACAAAGGAAACAATGGTGTCAGCAGACGTGTCCTCATATGGACTCGGAGCGCTTATTTTACAGCGGCAGGCAGACAACAGGTGGAGACCTGTTATATATTTATCACGGAGCCTGACACCCACAGAGGTACAATATGCCCAGATTGAAAAAGAGGCTCGTGCTGCAACGTGCCCCTATGAACGACTCAGCTCATACCTGCTAGGTTTGGAGTTCACAGTGAGAACCGACCACAAACCTCTGGTCTCCGTGTTTTAGGTTCTCGGGCCTTAGACGACCTACCACCAAGAATCCTAAGATTCAGGCTCAGACTGCTGAGGTTCAACTGCAAAATTATTCATGTCCTTGGCAAACAGCTTGTCACAGCAGATGCTCTCTCCAGAGCTCCTCAAGGACTGGAGGACAGAGAAGCCAATAGCAGCTTGCAGCAGGAATGTTGTATGTATGTTGACCACATCCTATGACAACTACCTGCCACAAAAAGTAAATTGACTCACATCATGGACGTTCAGAGCACCGACAGCATTTGTAAACAGCTGAAAACATTTACGGAAAACGGCTGGCCCTCCAACAGGAGGAACGTCCCAGAGCACCTTCTTCCGTTTTGGCCTGAAAAGACTGATATTCATCTGGCGGAGGGCCTGCTTCTCAAAGGCAAGAGGATTTTGATTCCAGCATGCATGCGTGGCAGTGTGAGCGTCCTGTCACAGGGTCCCGATTGATCATGCGCCCTGGCTACTTGGCCAAGGGGATGTCCCTTTGGCTGACTGGTTAGCACGCATGACTCTCACCCGGTAGTCTGGGGATCTAATCCCGCCCGGGCCCTCGTTTCTCCACCTTGCCACACATGCAGACAGAAATGTTGGACAGGTTGCATGAAGACCATCGGGGGTGACTAAATGTATGGCACGCACACAAGAATCCCTGTGGTGGCCAGGGATAACACGATAGATCAAAGACATGGTGGAAAGGTGTGAAATCTGCTGCCAGTTTTCACAAACAAAGACAGAGCCACTGATGACTACGCCTCTACCACCACACCCGTGGCAAAAAGTAGCGGCTGATATCTTTCAGTGGAAAAACAGCCATTATATTGTGGTTGTGGACTACTTCTCCCGATACATCGAAGTAGCCAACCTCTCATCTCTCACAACAGCTACAAAGGTAGAGCGGCTGAAGGTGATCTTTGCAAGATTCGGCGTGCCGGAATGCCTGGCGACGGACAATGGCCCGCAGTTTGCTTCCTCAGACTTTAGTCTGTTTGCCCAGGACTATGGTTTCCGGCATGTGACCAGTAGCCCTCGTTACCCTCAGAGCAACGGGGAAGCAGAGAGAGCCGTTAGGACAGTCAAACAGCTGCTCAGTAAAAGTCCAGACACTCAGAGGTCTTTAGCCTACAGAGCTACACTGTTAGCTCATGGACTGAGTCCAGCACAACTGCTGATGGGGAGGCGGATACAGTCCACAGTTACCACCACAACACAAGCGTTGAATCCAGCCTGGCCAAACCTTGGAGCCTTCAGGAAAAGGGATAAAGAGTTGAAGGAGAGGCAAAAGAATTTGTTCGATAGGAGGCACAAGGCCAAAGACTTACCAGTTCTGATTCAGGGTCAAAGAGTATGGATTAGAACATCACAGTCCACAGCTATGGTCCAGGGTCCGGCCTCAACCCCAAGGTCTTATGTAGTGGAAACCGAGCAGGGGAGTTTTAGAAGAAACAGGGCTCACCTGACTGTACTCCCTGACAGGGGCGGCGTTAGGCCCAGCTACTTGGGCTTAAGCCCCGAATGTTTTATGAAAAGCCCCGGATCTCAAACGTGGAAGTAACAAAAGTCCAACAGAGAGGGAGCAGCTGGCAGTAGTTTGTATACAGCCTGCCTGAGCCTCCACCACTGAAGAAGAAGCCCTTCAGCAGCCGGCTTCTTCTACACTCTCTGCCTGATGTGTAAAGATGGACATAAGGACGTTTTTTAGACAAAAAGTACCGCAACAGAACCCCAGCTTTGATGAGATTGGTGTTGACTCAGGTTTGTGAGTCTTATTTGAAAATATTTGTTGTGCTGCTGGTTTGCCTAAAGTTAGCTTACTATCAGGTAAAGTTGTTGGAGAAAGAAAGGGAATATTTACTATCATCTCACACTAAACACTAACAGGAACAATATTCTGCCCTGAATATGCTTAATATGTAGCTTCAGATTAAAAATTATGTGGTACAAGACAAATATATATGATGTTGACTAGTGCGTGTCATGTGTGTGTGTGTGTGTGTGTGTGTGTGTGCGCGCGCGCGTGCGTGCGTGTGTGTGTGTTAAGCCCCGGATCTTCTTCAGTCCTAAATCCGCCCCTGCTCCCTGAGACAGAGCTGCCCTGCCCTGAGGAGCCGGTGTCAGACCTGACACAGAGACTCCCGGGCACCACTGTGACCAGGTCGGGAAGGGTTTCCCGTCCACCAGAGAGACTGGACTTGTGAATATTCTCGTTCTACTTGGCCCCTACATTTAAAAACAAAAGGGTGATGTTTCTAAAACAAGGTGTTTATGTTAGATGACACCTGCAGGTAGCAGATGCAGATGAGGCATTTTTCCAGGGAGTGAATGAAGTGTTTGGAGACAATCTGCTGGTGTGGTGTGTTTGCTGTTAGACTAAGTGTGGCTCACTATCACAGTATCAGGGTGGGGTGGGGGATGGGGGGTGGGGGTGGGGGTCCTCGTGATCTGGGGACCATAAATAGGGGGCTTGTGGGCCACCTATTGAGTACCACTGCCCCATAATATGCTCATCTACCACAAGGGGTACAAATACCCCTGGTTTGGAACCACTGGCCCATGGTTCCAGTACAGGCGATGATGTCACCCAGTTCTCTTCCATTGCTGCAGCAGGTGGCGATGTGCACCAGTTTTTTATTCATGTATTTTTTGCTTTTGTTTTGAAAATGCACCACTGCGCAAGGTGAATTAGTTAAAAATGAAAAACATCAAAACAATGATACATTTCTAAATCAAGGTGTTCTACTAATCAGAGTCTTTGTCCTACCACCTATTCAAGCCACATGCATGAAAAGGAGCAAGAATAAGTACATACTTATAAACTCCCACCCCTTTCCCACAGATCATAACCTATTCAGCCTGTTTCATATCCAACATTAATATATCTGTTTGATATTCCACGTAGTAAAAACAGTAAATGTGTGTGATCCCTACACCTATTTTATGAATTATCCTAACTGCCTTTTTCTGAACAGTAACCAGTTTTGTAGTTATTAACCCAAAGTAGCTTATATATGGTAAATCCAGTGAACTGTAAAGAATGTGGAGGGGTGGAAAATCTAATACTTGTTTAGCTGGATTTAGATCTGAAATACTGGACATTGTAGAATGAATGTATGCAATATCTCACCTATTGTCACCTCTAAGAATCTGTTTTCCTTTCCGTATCTATAGTATTTATTTGAATAGTGACATTTGTTTTTAATTTTCTATTTACAATTACTATTGTTTTAGTTTTCTTCAGATTTAATTATACTGTTTTTATCTAGCCAGCTCTTTATTCCTTTCTGTAATCATCTTTTTTAAATAGCAGTTGCAAGTCGTCCCCAAAACAAAATATATAGAATAAAATCAACTGAGCAGCACACAAAAAATACAGGTAAATACACAACGGTAGTAGGTTAAAACATTAGTATCACCAGCAAAAATAGCAATTTTTTTTACTCTTTGCAAACTTGGAAGATGTCATTGTATAAAATGAAAAAATTTGTGGGCCCAACACTAACCCCTGTGGGACTCCACCAGCACTGTCCAAACAAGAGCTGCACTTTCTGCTGCCTTTCATTCATGCAACTCTGTTATAAAGCTGTGGGTCTCTACTTCAGGACTAATTTTACTAATTAAAGACTTACAATCCATTATATTAATAGCAATAGACTTTAATTATGATAAAATCCAACTTTTTAAGCCATTAAGTATCAACTCAGGTCAAGATTCAGCAGATTCCTGTCACGCACAGAACTCGGAAGACCCGTGATGACGCCAAACACAGTAAAAAAATAGATAAAAAGTCTTTATTAGATGTGGAGTTACCAGAGGAGGGCGAGGCTTGAGATAGAGTCGGAGAGGAGGCATAAGTCAAAAACCAGATCGGACAAGCAGGTACAGGGAACAGGCTGGAGACGAAGTAGCAGACAGGCGAGGGTCGAGGTGGCAGGTGGAGTACAAGTCAGGGGTCAGGAGTGAAAACAAGGTCCGGAGGCTGAGATCAGGCAGGGTGAATGGCTGGAAAATTTTCTAGCAAGAGCTTTCAATAATCTGGCAGTGACTGGATAGCTGGATGGTTCTTATATAGCAGGAGGAACAGGTGTGGTGAATGAGGCTGATGACAGGAACAGGTGAGATGAATGGAGTTGATGAGGTGCAGGCTGAGGTTGCTGTGGCAACAGGTCCTGGCTGGAACAGGCAGAGGAGGGTGAAAGACAGGGAGTCATGACAATTCCTGATTAAAAACCAGCATGATCGTTCTAGTCAAGAGCTTTTTGTCACATTAGGTTAGGATTTATCTGTCATTTAGGACATTTCATCATTCACGATGAATCTTGACACAAATGTTTAAATTACGAAAAAAATCAGTGGTGGTCAATGAAGGGGAGACATTACCACATTGTCCATGTTTGGTCAAGATCAAAAGTACAACTACAAAGAATTTTGATAAAATTCAGGGTTTACTGTTTTATTACTGAAATGGAAATTATTGAATATAATAATGTAGTTTTTCTTTATTCATTTTATTCTCAGTTGCATAAATAATTAATGAGATCAAACATGTTTTCTTTCTCCCTCTGTGTGTGTGTGTGTGTGTGTGTGTGTGTGTGTGTGTGTGTGTGTGTGTGCGCGTGCATCACTTAATGCGTGCTGTTTAATCAGTGGAGGCTGAATGGCTGGCTGGTTATGTGACAAATAGGTTATCTCACCTCATCTCAGTGCTTTTCATAATATTTACACAAATTAGGAGCAGTTTGCAGAGATAAGGCCGCTCAGGAAGGACCAGAGTAGGCTGGACTCGGGTCGGAAAACTAAGATCTGGGTTTCTGTGAATGCATCTTTATGTTGTTATACATGCATATGATAAAACTGGAGAAAAGTAAGAATAAACAAGTATTAAGGAATAAATATTTATGTTGGAATTGGCTTAGGTGGTCTTTTTGCACCCCGTAACCCTGCTGATCTGGGGTCAGGGGATTTAAACACCAACCTTATCAGGACGGAGTAATAAGTGTCCAACAACCCAATGAGATAAAAGCAGATGGAAAAAAAACTAAATGCAATCAATCAGTTGGCAGGTTGGCAGCCAAAGCCCTTGGTATTGATTGGTCTGGATTTTATTTGGACTATTAGATAAATGAAAGGTTGACCGTGTCGGTTCTCACACCTTTAAGGAAACCGGTCAAACCTGGTGGTTAATTAAAAAAATATACAAAACTGAAGGTGTTATAAATGAGGTTTTCATTATTTCACTTAAAAATCTACTGTAGGTTCTTTGTGTGAGTGTGTGTGTTTTACTGACTCATAGAAGTTACTGATTGAAGAAACAAAAAGCAAGGAGAGGGTGAGAGACCCCGAGTCTGTGGTTTAAAAGTTGCAGAGCTCTACGAAGTCTTTAATCACACCAGTTTGACACAAACGGATTGAGTCAGGCAGCTCGGAGCAGCTGTATCGACCTGGGCTGTTACACATTAACCACACACACACACACACACACACACACACACACACACACACACACACACACACACACACACACAAGCAAACAGTGGATTACTGGACACAGAAAAGCTTGTGCAGAGCTGCTGCACGAGTTTTCACATCAGTGCCTCAATCCCCCTGAGAGGGAATGAGATAAATGTTTATTTTTTGTCTGGATTTTAATGTAAATTTAAGCTGACAGCATGAAATAATACAAAAAAAAACTATAATTTGTCATCTATACAGAATAAAATTAATAGAGAAAAGGAGATACAGTGGGAAATTTTAGAAAAGAGATGACTTTTCTAACCATGGAATGTCAAAGTCTGCATCAAAAAGACAAATATTGGATAGATAGGCCAGTAATTCTCTCAAAAAGAGACATAAATACATTTATGGTTTAATTTAGATATATTTTTGATTTATTGTCACATATCATATGATTTTGAGAGTGAAAATGAGGATTTTGGGCCTATATTACATTTATAGTGAACTTCCTGATCTCCGTAATTCCCTCCAATGCCTCAACATTCCTCAGTCCATTTAAACAATCTGAGGCAAGAGTAATATTTGTGACTATGATGTAAGTTAAGGTGTGACATGCTTGGAATTGGCTTGAAGATCTAACAAAGCACAAGGAAATCCCACAAATAGAGCTGGATCTGTGTGTGTGTGAGTGTGTGTGATGGGCGTGGTGGTTATCAGGGACAGCCAGGTGTAAGCATGGCCGTGTGAGAGGATATTGGTCCAGCTGTATTGATCCTGTCCCTGACAGAGCAGGCGGGGGTGTTTGGAGGTGGTCAGGGCGCCGGATGAGAGGAGAAGCAGACTGATAACGGCACGCCGGCTGATCCAGGAATGCTTACCTGGAGCGTGGGAGGCCACAAAGGTAACACCCAGCAGCCCCTCAATAGGCCTTGTTCACCAAAGTCAGTCAAAGGTTTCACATGAGATCAGAGCTCGGCCTCGTTGGGCCATCTGGGATGTTTGGACAAGCAGATAGGGTCCCTGGATTGTCCATGACGTGTTGACTTAACAAAGGCAGGAATCACAACACCTCACCTCTGAAACGGACTCAGTTTTCTGTTTCAGGGATTCGTTTACCTCTAAGAAAAAAGAGAAAAACGGGGCAGGATCTCACCTGTTCTACTATAAATCCCTGCTATCCGAGAGAATTATTAGAGGAGCGATAAGATAAAGATTAGACGAGTAAATTCTGATGGATGGAGACAGGCAGCCGGCCTGGCTGACAGTTTTACAGCTTGTATCAATTAGTAAAAGTTGCTTTTAAATTATATATCCCAGCATCAACATAATAAATTCTGAGCAATTTGACATAAAAGCCAGTAAAAATAATCATTATTTTGTTTATTTACATGATTTTTCTTCCTTTTTCTAAACATAAACAAAGCAGAACACCCCCTTTCTTCTTAAAATGGTACATTCCAATAAGATAAATGAAGCCCAGGTGAGTTGGTAGGTGCGGGTCAGTGGATGTCCCGACTCCTTGACAACCTTTTGTTGGTTAGAGCAACACCTGATGTCTGCTGAAGATGGGGGAGAGGTTGCATAATCAGAACACGCATGTTTGCACTTTTTCAGACTGCAAAGCTGCCTTCCGTAAGCCGTGGAAGCTGGAAGCTCATCTGTGCAAACACACTGGATTGGTAAGCAGCTGGAGAGGAGATGCATGTCTGGCTGAGCTCCTGTAGATGCTGATGGGTGTTTTTCTTCATGTTAGAGACCCTTCTCCTGTGAGAACTGTGACAAGAGCTTCTGCACTCATTACCAGCTCACCAGACATGAGCGGAAGCACAGTGGAGAGAAACCACACAAGTAAGCACCTTGTTTGTTTAAAATTATCATGAGAGGATGCTTTTTTTTTTTAAATTAATTTTATTTATGTCTTTGTCTTTTACCTCTGGTCTGCAGGTGTCCGAATGACGGGTGTTCTGAGACCTTCGTGACGTCTGCCAGCATGAAGAACCACATGGCTCGGGTCCACCTGCACCAGGAAAAGCGATATCCAGTATGGCAATCTCTGGTTTCGGCATTTTATATGAAATATTCTGAAGGTTTTGTGATTTCTAGTGCAACCATCAGGGATGTGAGAAGGATTTCAAACAGAAGAACCAGTTGAAAGCTCACAAGTGTGAGCATGGAGATCCTTTTCCCTTTCAGTGAGTGAATGCACAGCAGATTCGTTTAGGAAAACTTCTGCAACTCAAAATTTTCTTTTTGTGCAGTTGTTCTTTCAGTGGCTGTGTGAAGGACTTCCCCTGCCAAGCACAACTTAAACATCATGAGAAGGTTCATAAAGGTGAGCAGGTCATTTTATTTTGTGTTTTATTGCAACTTTTGGAGAAAAATAAAATCAGCTTTGATTATTCAGGTTATCCCTGTGATTCTGAGCCGTGTCCTTTCCTGGCAAACACCTGGTCGGAATATCAGAAGCACAGAAAAGAACATGAAGGTAAAAAAAAAAACCTAACCAACACTCTAGTTGCATCACATTTGTCGTAATCGACTTTCCTCTCAGTTAAGCTGCCGTGTGGACAATGTGAGAAGCTGTTCAACTGCACCTGGTTCTTGCACCTGCACCACCTGCGTGTGCACTCTGGGGAGAAGCGGTACTTCCTGTGCACCAGAGAAGGGTGCGGCAAGAAGTTCCGTCGCCGCCTGAGCTTGGAGAGTCATGAGTTGGGAGATCATGAAGGGAAGAAGCCTTTTGGCTGTGCCTATCCTGGTTGTGGGAAGACGTTTGCCATGAAAGTAAGACTTTGCACAAGAACCACTTTCTGTAGCTTTTTCTGCAGATTGTTGCACAAATGCTTAAGTAGGGGATAAATATTTCTATTCAGGCTGGAAAATGGTGATTGATCACTTTAGTTATTTTCTCGTTAAGATGACGTGCAGGGCTGAATGGGAGTAAAATGTATTGAATTTTTATAATTTGTGCATAAAATACAATGTGCATCAGTTGGATATGTTGGGCTAATTCAACTCGGTTTATTTACATGGTGCCAAATCATCATGGTTGTCTCAAGGCACTTGGCAAAGTAAACTTTTAAGTTCAGTTCATTATGCCAATAAAGGTTTCCTATTACAAAATCAGATTAAATAAAGTCAAACTTTAAAGCATTCTCTACACTAGGCAAGCATGTAAAGACAGTGGAGAGGAAAACTCAAACGGAACCTGGCTCACTTACGGCTGAATTCATTGCAATTTCTTAAAGGTTCTACTAATATTGTATCTCTCATAAGGAAATCCTGTGGCGACACGGTAAGGTGCATGATCCTGCAAAGAAAAAGGTAGTTTCCTTTCAAGCATCCTTGATTAAAAATAAATAAATAAAATCCTTGTGCAAAATGCATGACTTGGTTCCTCTGCTTTTCTAGAAACGAGGTCCTAAAAAGGATTGGCCTTCTCAGTCTGCTGCAGCGGCTGAAGAAGAGGAACAGCTCACTCTAAAGCTGCAAGAAGCAACTTTAGAGGAGAATAAACCTTCAAGGCAGCAACATTAATCTTGTATTCTATTCTGTGGCTGCAGACTTGTACAATAAAACTCTAAACTAGCAAATGAGTTTATTTTTTTCCACAAACCCTTGGGTTTCACTATTTTTCCAATAGGGAAAAAGTTAATTGAGTAAAAGCTTCAGTGCAATGCTAGACATTGTTTTTATGGAGGCCTGATGGAAGTCCATTGAAGCTCCAATATCTAAAGAATTGAATCAAACTAAACTCTTACTACCAAAAAGAAACGGAAGCTTTAATCCTTTTAAAGAGGAAATGTTTATTACAGAAAACACACATTCACACGTATAAAAGACTGGCTGATGGGCCAGCTGGTTGTCATGGTGATGATCCCCTAGGGGCCAACGAGCCCCCAGGATGCGGCAGGTTTCTAATAAGGCCTGAGGCTCATTCTGAAGGAAGCATTGCTGCTGCAGCTAGATTAAAGAAGTCTTTATTTTCCTGCAGCAACGCCTCCGTCTGGATGCAGCCCTGGATGCTACAACTGCTCGGTGAGGTGAACGCGGCACGAGTTGCCTAACAGTTGCAGTGCCGTTCTCCCTGCAGGAACGAAAACGACATGACCATATGAACACAGCAGCGTGTTTCATGAGCAGTCTGTCAGGTGTTGTGGCACAATCTGGAACCCTCTGGGTCCACCACGGTTCTGAGTGCTTTTTGGTCCTGGATTAAGCCCAGTATGGAGCGATGTACAGTAACATGTACCAATTCACTTTGGCCAAGGTTATTCCCAATATAGAACGTTCTGTCCTAGTTACACCAGACTGCCGGGCCAGGAGACCACAGTGAGGGCCACCCGGCTTCGCTGCTCCTTCAGCATGGGAACTAGCGCCGAATGGCTCATTCCTGCAGTCGACAGGCTGTTGACCGCCACTATCATGTCCCCACACCTGAAACAACACAGAAAAGGGGTCAGTGTACATTTCCAACTGGGAGCATTTCAGATGCAAAACGGGAGCGGCGGCGTTCCATGCTGCTGATCCCGCAAAGTCTCAAAATCACTTGCAACACCATGCGTGATTTCTGAAGTCCACACAATGAGTAAAGAAGACAACAGCTGCATCTATCCAAAAAGGTCTGAAGGTTTATTTTCCTCTTCGGTTTACATCAGCTATGGGGGTTTTAACAGAAAACGGCATACGTTTATCTGCATGTGACTTTTATTTTGAAAGTTTCCAGATGTTTTACACTGCTTTTGTGTTTGACTTCATGTCTGGCCTGATCTAAATAATGGAATTTGGCTTTTTTTTGGAAGTTCAGCTCGCAAAAAATAGACTAGGAACATGATAGCGTGCCTTTGCTTCTGGGACACAACCAAACCTTTGCTGCCGGTAGAAAGAAACCAGTCCACTATAATGGTGGCTAATTGCTGCAAAGTCTGTTTTGGGCTGTTTAGGGATGTGTTCGGTGGAAAGGAGACTATAGGTTCCCTATGCACAAGACAGATGTGAAAAAATCACATTCTTTATCACCTCTTACTGGAAGTCATCGGATTAAGAACGAATCACTCACTTGAGGCGTCCATCGTAATACGCGGGTGTGCCAAGGACGATGGTCTTGATAAAAAACGCCTGGTTGCCGTGACTTTCCTCGTAACCCCCGACAATGCTGAAGCCCCAGCTGCCCGGGTGGCTCCTTCGCAGCACGATTTCATGACTACTGTGCAGGTAGCTGTAGGAAAGTGCGACATGTCTTTACCACGCTCACAGTTAGTGATATTTCAGCTTTTTTTAAGTGTCTTTCTGTGTCTCATCAGGATTGACAAGCTAACGGCTAGTCAAAGCAAGGCCAAAGTTACTGTCTTGTGAGAGTTCTTAAACTATGTGACACAAACTGTTACAAAATGATGGAGACAGGAGGTGTTTTGATGCTACAGGAATCCGCTTTAGCCTTAGCGACATTTGTGCTAGCAGTTAGCCTATCAATCTAGTTTGACACAAATGCTATTTTTCTATCCAGGATGGGTGAAATAAAATTGTTTTATTTTAACACTTCAAGAAGACCCATAGAAGAAATTTTTTTCTATTCTGATTTTTGAATCATGTTCTTGCTCACCTAGGTAAGCCCAGCCACATGACCCATGACGGGGACCAATTGGCATCAAAGTCGCTGTCGTGAGTGTGAGCCAGCAGCTCGTCATGGTCGTGCTCCTCCACCATGCTGACCTCCAACACCCGCAGCTGAACTGAGGGCGAAGCAGCACTGGCCTTCAAGGTGCCCACGGCCTCGCTGTGGCTCAGGTAGGTCAGGTCCTGGCCGTTGATGCTCAGCAGGACGTCACCTGCAGGAGGAGAAGACAAGGATTTCTCAGGTGATGCTCAGCTGTTTGTTTACTGTAAAAAATCAAACAAAACAAAAAAAAAAAACGATAGGTGACCTCTTTTGATTCGCCCATCCCTCGACAAGCAGCCGTGGGGTTGGACGCTCGTGACAAAGATGGGCAGCTCGCCACTCTTACTGCCCCGCCCACCAGCTACAGTCATTCCTAGGGACTCGTGGGGTTCCTTCTTTACAGTGATGTGTTTCTCCTTACATGACACACACTGTGACAGATCCTGCGATAGTTTAGAAACACGGGTTTAAACAAATTAAGCAAATAAGTACAACAGAATGTTTATACATCATAATTTCCATAAGTCACTGTGTTATTCTGTCACGTGAAGATGGAGCTGAGAACAACCACACTCACTCTGTGTGTGCTGGTTCGGGACAGGTGAACCGGCACAGGACTCGGAGTGGAGCTGTGATTAGGCAGGAAGTGTTCAAGGCAGTAGAGGTCTCTGGTTGAGCTGGATTTTGGCGGTGGGGGTGGAGTCGGTTTGGTGGCTCGTCCGATCAGCAGGTGGACTCGCTCTCCGCTGGCCTACGGAGAATAGGATCGGGGTTGAAATGCGAACGTGACACCATAAAGGTCATAGTCGTCCATCTGTACCTGAATGATCTGAGCAGCTTGCTCAGGTGTGCCGTGGCGCAGGTCCTGGTCGTTGACTGCCAACACGCGGTCGTTACTCCTCAGTCTGCCGTCCTTTGCTGCCAGGCCTCCCTCCAGGAGATCCAACACAAATACTCCTGATTCATCCGTCCGCCGCACCAGCTTGATGCCGAGCTGCTCTGTGGAGTCTCGCTTGTGGAGTGTGATTCTGAGCGCGGCAGGGCTGGAAGGGGTGCCCTCAGGTGTGGAGCAGGGGGCGTGGGGCACGGCCGGTGTGGAGGAGGAGGAAGATGAAGAGGGAGGAGCCCGAGAAGCACAGCGACGCTCCCGAAGCACAGTCAGCTGTAGGGTAGTGCAAGGCCGCGCCAGGGTGGAGCGGGCAAAACTGTGTGGCACATTACTGATGTCCACGTTGTTCACCTGGAAGGGAAGGAGCAGAAGAATCTGATCTTACATCAAGAGTCTGCACACACACACACACACACACACACACACAAACACACACACACACACACACACACACACACACACACACAGCACAGCTGATAACCGGATTCCTTCTACAATTCTTACTTTAGCTCTATACCCTGAACAGATTTCCCACCTGTAGTATCTGATCTCCGGCCAGCAACCTGCCGTCTCGTGCAATGACCCCGTCTCGGTACACTTCCTGAATCACGACGTTGATGAGAGGCGTCTCATTTCCACCAACAACGCTGATTCCCAGTTCAACATAGGGGTTGGAACGGTGGACTTCTATGGTGGTTATCTCTCCTTCAGGGAGGGAGGGCAACTTAACACAGCCTAATGAGCAACAGCAACACATCAAACACGGACATGTTTCTGAATTTGTGATCTACATTTTCCTCACAACGGTTGCTGCACCTTCCTCAGCTGATAGAGGTGGAGATTCGGGACAGTCCCAGCCAGAAGAGGTGGAGCTGACAGAACGGAGGAGGTGGATGCAAGGGTTACTGAGGGGCCGCTTCACCCTGCGGACCACGCACTCCAACCCCACCACACCTAGAGACAGAAAGGATATACAAAGATGGAACTTCGCTAACTTTAACATCTTTAACGTCTTTATTTAAAACAATTCAACCCACTGTCTTCTTCGGTGCTTTCTTCAAAGGCAGGGTTGTCGAGGCCAGCGTCATTGGTCCACGCAGGACCATTAGTGTTACTCTGTCCGGAGTTCGGCGAGGGCGTTTGGTCCCTCAGGTCCGTCTGTGGGGAATGAGGCGACGTTGGGGGGCTGGCCACCATTCCTTGCTCGTCGCCACTCTCACATCGCGGACCGTCCACATTCGTCTGTTGGCAATGAGTCCCAGGACACCTTTCACCAAGGAACAGGTTTGTTAGTCCATCTGACGCATGAAGAGAATTGGGTTCATCTTCACTGAAACTGGGGTGCTTTGAGATAGGGAGATATCGTGTGTAGCGTTAAGAAAGCTATGTAATGCCAAAGGTCACTACACTGCCCAGCCATCTTCATTTTGCCTGAAAAACTGCGTGCTTCCCAAATCAAAACAAACGCTCTCGCAGCCTCGCCATCTGGGGCAAGGGCCTTAACAAAATTCCTCTCCTGCTTCAGTATCGCTGCTGCAAGTCACAAGACGTCTCCTTGTGTTTGGCTTTGCTTGACTACTCGTGCTGTATTTATCACAAAGAGTAAATATGGCAAATAGAGTTTTTGATCTAAATAGGTATTTCACTCGAGAGCAGTTGAGTTTTGGACAAAAACCAAAGGAAAAAGGATTGTTCACAGAAACTGACTTTGGTTGGTTCAGACTTTTCGTCTTCTTGCTCAAGATTATTTCTTCATTTTGGCTTTGACTCTCTTAAACTCTCATTGACTTTCTGTATTTTAAACAAGAAACAAATGAACAAAAAAGCAGAAAAAAGACATTTTATCTGTCTAGGAGGATGTTAGCACCCTGGTGGCATCATTATCTGGGGGCGTTCTTCAGTAATATGAGGAGTAGGAAGAAAAAACCTCTTTCCCAGAGTGCTAATGTTCCATTTTGGGGCAAGTTAGTTTGTTAAAATTTCAATGAGACAAGGTAATAAAAGCATGATGTTCAAAAAACTTGATATATTTTTGTAAAATTTCTTCGAAATGTGACCCAGCCAGATGAGAAGATGTTCATGGTTTGGTCATTTCTGCAAACAGTTTCTGGCTAAAAGAAGAGTCCTCAAAATAAAGGTGAAGGATGAATGCAAAGAGACTCTTTAGCTGCAGTTGCTGCAGAAGATGGTGAGTGAATGCTTCTGGAACCATCTTCTGCTCTACGATAAAGGACAACAAAAGCCAAAGCTCTGCACACTTCTACGATAACGAACCCAGTCCACCTTGACAGCGCTTCGCTGCTTCCTGGCACGTCTTTAATTTAATCTGCTGCGTCCAATCCCTAATCTGCAACATAAACAACGTGGACAGATGATGTCACACACGGACAGCAGACTCTCGGCTCTTGTTAGGGTTTAGGAGCAGTTTAATCTTTACTGAAGAACGTTGACTCAGTCCTCCCGGTGAACTGATCCGATATGATTTCACCTTGGAGAAAAAACGACTTTGGATCACTAACGAAGTCTCCCCTCTCACTTTGGGACACTTCTCTATGAATCCAGCTTTGTCAAATTTGCCAACACTGACTCAAACCGTTCATGTAAAAGCACCTGACTCACAAAAGCCATCTCCATATTAGTATAGATAGCCTGTTAAGCTTGTTATAGAATATATCCCCAACTTAAGTGTGGTGTTAGGCTGTTAGTGGATAATCCGGCGTCAAAACACCCAGCGATATAGCAACAAGCACCCCAAAGAAAACAAAACATTCTTTATGCAATCTCATTACATGTTTATAACAGTTCACATAAGACGGCAACATCCTAATCTGGAATAAAGTGGATTTTTAGGTAGATTCACACACCATCTTTCATTTCAATGGAAAGCTACCAAAGGGAACGAGAAGATCAGAAAAACTCACCACAGGCCAGGGTTGCCCTTGGCTGTCTCACAGAAAAAGTGGTTGAAAAGATCCCTGGTGTTGAAGTTACCCAACATGGTTGTGGAGTGAGAAAATGGACCTGCCGGTCAGCCAACCTACGACTGCGGTAGGGAACCACTAATCCGCCATCACATGACCCACGGCTTCATAATCCCTGGTGGGTCTCACAACACTTGGTCCAAACGGGGCAAAAGCCAAAGTGTGTGGACCGGGAGGGTGGGTATCTGTTATGATCTATATGACTCATGATTGTCATCACCCATCGACAAAGCAAGTGTGTGTGTGTGTGTGTGTGTGTGTGTGTGTGTGTGTGTGTGTGTGTGTGTGTGTGTGTGTGTGTGTGTGTGTGTGTGTGTGTGTGTGTGTGTGTGTGTGTGTGTGTGTGTGTGTGTGTGTGTGTGTGTGTGTGTGTGTGTGTGTGTGTGTGTGTGTGTGTGTGTGTGTGTGTGTGTGTGTGTGTGTGTGTGTGTGTGTGTGTGTGTGTGTGTGTGTGTGTGTGTGTGTGTGTGTGTTATGAAACTATCAGAGAGAAATCATTATAAGACCAACTGACCTTTGAAGTCAGTCCAATCCAAAACGGCCACCACAGCTGATTAGCAAACACAAATACATTTTAATCTGGGGAAGATTTATGCATGTATCACCTTTTGCATCCTTTTTTGCTGCCATATGAGTCTCCACTGCCTCTACAAACACCCCATATGTGAAAAAAACAAACAAACATCCATCTATTTTCTCAGTGTTTGGTTTTAGGAATTTTGTGCCTAAAATAAGCCATTAAAAAAAACTTTGTCACAAACGAGAAAATTAGAATGGAACCTTCTCACAGATGAAAGAGAGTTGCCCCCTCCCAGATATTGGAGCTTCTCAGCTAATAGCAGCCTGAGCGGGGAAGGGTGTGCGTGGCCAGCTTCAGCTTGTTTTCTTAAAGGGACAGAGCCCTGAAAACACAAATTCTGGAAATTACTGAAATTTTCAAGAATTAAACTAATAAAATGTCTTCATGTGAGAGGGATTTAGTGCAAAGAACTAGATAAAGAATTTCATTTTCTCCGCAGGGTGGCTGGGCTCTCCCTTAGAGATAGGGGGAGAAGCTCTGTCATCCGGGAGGGGCTCGGAGTAAAGCCACTGCCCCTCCATATCAAGAGGAGCCAGTTTAGGTGGCTCGGGCATCCAGTAAGGATGCCTCCCTGGTGAGGTTTTCCGGGCACATCCAACCAGGAAAAGACCTAAAGAAGACCCAGGACACGCTAGAGGGACTATGTCTCTCAGCTGGCCAGGGAACGCCTTAGGATTGGCCCGGAGAAGCTGGCGCAAGTAGCTGGGGAGAGGGAAGTCTGGGCCTCTCTGCTCAGGCTGCTGCCCCCGCGACTCGAACCTGGATGAACGGCCAAAAATGGATGAATGGAACTTCATAAACATGTTTTATAGACCATGTAACTTTTATGACTTAAGAAAAAAGTCAGAGTATGTCTCCTTTAAGTTATTACACACCCTTTTCACATTTACTCATGTTTTCATAAAGAACTGATCATAATTAACTGTTGGAGGTGGCAACTGCAGCGTATTTGAGTTGCTGAAGCAGAATTTAAAAAAACCTTTGAAGTTTACCTTGGTGCTCTAAACAGACATTCATGTCTATTACTCATTACTATTACATTATTATTATTACTATTAATCATTTTGACAGAACTAAGATAAAAGATACAAGTAGAAGGAGAACATTCAAATATTTTTTAAACAAAATATTATTGGACTCACTTTGGAATTTTTTAAATTTCAGACAGGATTGATGAGCTAACAGCTAGTTTCAGTGGGATCACAAAGTGGATTGTGGCAGTCAAACCATCGTCCATCTCAAAAACATTAATTGCAGTTCATGCTTACTTTATCTAAGAAACCTTCACACACAGCCTGATCTATGAACTGTGACCCCAAAGAAACCTTTATCGGTTCATGA
The DNA here is from genome assembly GCF_043380555.1 of Nothobranchius furzeri. Lineage (NCBI taxonomy): Eukaryota > Metazoa > Chordata > Actinopteri > Cyprinodontiformes > Nothobranchiidae > Nothobranchius > Nothobranchius furzeri. The sequence continues at coordinate 51,102,809 of NC_091747.1, forward strand.
CTTTTACTTTGAAAGTTTCTGGATGCATTACAATGCTTTAGTTTTTGACTTCCTTTGTGGCCCGGTCTAAACTGCAAATTTTCACATGTTTTGGAAGCGCAGAGCGTAAAAAATAAACTCGAAACATAACAATGGCATCCCTTTCTGGAACGTGTCCAAAATACTTTCCTGCCGGTGGAAAGGAACCCGTCCACTGTAACGGTGGCTAATTGCAGCAAAGTAAGTTTCTCGACCCTTTGGAAAGCCGGGGTTAAGCTTTGATTTGCTCAGTGACGCCTTCTTGAACATCATGCAACGTGCTCATGCCGACTTTTGTTTATTGACTTGTGGCGCTTACGAATGACATCACAAACTTCTCTGTGCCACTTTGCTAAGCAGAGGCAGCCCATGTCCTCACCCACGTCTGCAATGTAGAAGCTAATGTAAACACAACCAGGCCATGGGAGGCCAAGTTAACTATAAATTATGGTGGAAACCAGTTTGTTGCTCCTGAGAGGTCTAATTGCTAAACATTGCAGTATTATGTGAAATTGTGTTTCATGTTACTTTCAAAATGCGACCAAAGCAACTAGAACTCCATCATTTATCAACATATGATGATCTTATGTCATCCATCCATCCATCCATCCATCCATCCATCCATTGTCTGAACTCTCTTTGTCTCGGTAGGGTCGGGGGGGGGGGGGTGCCCATCTCCAGCGGTCAATGGGCAATCAGGCGGGGTACACCCTGGACAGAGAGCCAATCCATCGCAGGATCTTATTTCATGTATTTCAAAAATCAAGAGTTTTACAGTCAAATGCAGCTGTTTACCCTCTAAATTCATGCATGCACAGTTGTTTATAGTTTTCATGCATGCATCCATTGATAATGTCTGTACCTTTCCTACCTGTGTTTGAGGTGTGCCTCGAGGTCACATCGTGGCATGCTGAGAGAGCAGACAGGGCTCAGAGGGCAGGACACGGACAGCTTGTCCAGCAGCTTGTGCACCAGGATACTGGATCTGCGGCAGGCCTGCAGCTGCAGCCGTGTCCTGTCCAGAGGACAGAAGTCCCTCTCCTGGAGGAAGCTGCGCAGGCAGCGGGCGCAGAAGGTGTGCCCGCAGGGTGTGTCGAGAGGCTGCACCAGAGGCTGCAGGCAGATGTGGCACACCAGGTCGTCATCCACCTCCAGGCGGTAATTATACAGGTGGTTCTCCCAGCTGCGGTGGATCTGGCCACATTCTGGACACAGGGCCTCCAGCGCTGGCTCCACTGGCCCGGCAACATCCACTTCACTGCCTGGGCTGCCCATAGCTTCTCCGTCAATACAGTTCAGCTTTGGCACAAATGGCTCCAGTGGTGCTGCAGGGATGGGAAAGGTGGGTTGGCGGGGAGCACTCCTATCCCATAAGCTTCGACAGGTTGCAGAGAGGACGAATGCCCTCAAGCGGCCGGTGGCGCATTACTCAGCAGGTCAGAGGGCACAGCAGGAGGCTTCAACAGCTGTTTCTGCAAAACAAGTGTCTGATTATGGGAATTTATTCATGTGGCAAATGATTTGTGTGCACGTGTCTCCGTGAGTCCGAACTCTGTGTGGGAATCTGCTGAGATTATGTGTTGCTGCTCCTGTCTGCTAATCTGACAGTATAATCTCTCTTTTGCTCTCGCCTACTCCAATCTTCCAATTCGCCGAGAGGGAATTATCTGGGATTGAAGCAGAGAGAGGACACAGATCAGAGAAAGCGGGATTGGGAAATCAGCTGGAGGAGGTAGTGAGGGCAGAGCCGCGAAGGAGAGAAGGAGGTTTGAAGATGGGTGAAAGAGGTCAGGTAGATTTGTGAAAAAATAAATAAATAATAAAAAAAACAGAAAGGGCCAAGAAGGGAATAGAAATTTCACAAAAAATGCAAAGCATGAAGGCAGAAATAGTTTAGGCGCTTGATATTTTTGGCTTGGACCATTTACAAAGGATGAACTTGATCTCCTCCACAGCAAGAAGAGAACATGCCTTAAGCAAAGTCTTGAAATAAAACAAACAGAGGAAGTCCCTGGAGCTGCTGCAGAAGAGTTCACACTCGGAGCCTTCCAGACCTCCAACACCCCAGAGGGCCCGATGCCTTCAGCGGACAGTAGAGGGCGTGCCTCCCTGCTCAGTGGCCAAGCCACAGTGACTACCTGCCTCTGTTCCAGCAAAGGGTCTGCTCCTGTCTCCATGACGACCTGCATCCTGTTCTGCTCAGTGGGGCTTGACATTCAGAGTGTAGCCAGCGAAGGATGCAGAGGAGGCGCAACAACAGATGCACTTCTCCCAGCAAGATGCTGAAAGCTCGTCACACTGCGCAGAGCAGGATGAAAGTCCCTCCGGTTCATTTCTATTCTTGCGTTTGATTTGATCTGCACAGATTGTCTCCTGACAAACCTGTCCCTACCGTCTCCTTGGCCACGGGACCAGTAGCCCCTTATTTCTGTCTCCTTTTCAAGCACATGCTCCTGTCTGTGTGTGACTGGCTGCTTCTGTCTCTATCCCGCAGCTGGACATGAATTAATCATGAGGACACAAGGCTTCTCTGTTTCTGTAACAAAGCTGTGACATCACCACATCACACACAGACGTGTAGACATGCAGGCGTAAACCTGCACGCGCATACGCAAACAAGCACACGAGCTTTATCCAGCAGGCCCTGAAAATAATCTTTGGGATTTTAGAACTCTCAAAGCACTTTGATCTTTTTCAGGACAATAGTCCTCTGCAGAAGTATGAATGCATGCATGCTTTGTATTGTATTAACGAATGACAGAATTTTGTCTACACACAAATGACAAACTAAGGTTTTAGCACGTGCAGAAATGCAATAACCAACAGAAATGGCATCATAATTTAGGCCACAGATTTTAAAACTCAAGTTTATCTTACGTTCGACCCGATCTCTTCATCCATGTTTTTAAATTTATTTAGAAGAGGCCTGCAAGGTGTGTTTCAATTGTCTGTTTTTCTCCAGGCAGACGTGCAGGGGTGACAACAAAAACAGACACTGATTTGATTAAATCTAGCATTTTCTCCTCCTCCCGGTGTCGTCGTCCCAGATTGCCTTGCATAAACTGCAGTGTCATATTCCGGTTAAGTCAACATCGTTATTAAAATCATCGCACCCCTCTTTCACCTCCCTCCCCAGCTGTCTGACTTCATCCCATCCTGCAGAAGCGGAGGCGCGAGAGGACAGGACAGAAGAGGCGACAGCATCAACCCCGCTCGCTGACACAGCTCATGCAGGAGATGGATGTCTCCAGATGTGATGGATGTTTTACCTTCTTCCGGCGGCTCCTCCGCGCCGTCCACTCGGGCCCCAAAGCGGGGAGCAATTATCAGCTGCGGGGCGTCGATCACGCATTCGCCGCAACCGACGGAGAGCTCCGCAAGCCCGCAAGAAAACGCCCCCGTACCGTTGGCGCCGCTGATCCCGCCCACCGCTGCCAATCAAAAGGTGATGGGAGGAGTCTACGGAGCTGAGTTTAGAGGTGGCTTACACCGACCGCCTGTTCAAAAACAGGATCAGAACAAAAATTAGAATAGAATAGAATAGAATAGAATAGAATAGAATAGAATAGAATAGAATAGAATAGAAAAAAACAGAACAAATATATACTTAATTATCTGCCTCAAAAGTATTCTTACAGTGCTGGGTGAAGTGTATTACCCACAAGTCATTGCTGCAGGAGAAAGGGTTCAAGTTCCTTTTCTGAATATTTTCTAATGGAATGAGTTAGTTTTGGGACAATCAGTTGATGCTCTGAATGTTTTAGACAAAGCAGCAATTAATTAAAATTTATTTCAAATAATGGGTTGTTTGTTTAAAAGTTGTTAATAAAGGCTTTTGAAAAAGTATCACAGGACCAGCATCTCGGCATGCGTTGCGTTTCATGACGCAATGCTCCCTGTCTCACTTCAGCAATTATTTGCACAGTTGTAGTCCACGCACTCGAAGCCTTACTGCACACTTTCTCCAAGTGCACTTTGCTGAAGACTGCAGGGCGCAATGCGAGTATTGGCACTGGGCCTGCTTGTGATGTCACAATTGGGGACAATTTCAAATAGCTTGTTTTAGGCACAACATTTCTACAACCACACATTGGCATGTTTGGAGCGTTTATAGAGGCAGAGTGCACATGGCGGCACAAAAAGGATGCAAAAGGCATAATATGTCTTCTTTAAGAAGATTACTTCTAAATAAAAATGTTTGTTATTGTCCTTTAATGTATCACAATCTAGATTACTAAAATATCTTGCTTGATGATATTCTGTAACTATCACTTTACTTTTGATTAAGCCATTGTATGTATTTAAATTATTTTTACAATTTACCAAAGAATTAAGTTGGCTTAGTTCCCAATGGAAAATGTTTAATCAAATAAAAAATGTACAAGTTTAAATGTCACATTTTACGTTTCGATTTGAGTATAAATCCTTTTTTTTAACAAAGTGTGTTTATATATTTGTTTGATTCTATGTTTGTTTTAAAGTTATTTGTGGCCAAATGTTGCTAAAACAATCAGCTGTAAATGTTTTTCCAGGGGTGCCCCATAACTTATTGAACTTTTAAAAATATCAATTATTTTAATTAAAAAAGATCAATACATAATACACAAACATATCTACTTGTAAATAAAAAATGTAGTTTGGTTTCATAACTTATTTTCAACATGATTTTGCAACTGAACAGGCATTGCTCCGGGCAGCTAAAAACAGGGTCCGCGATTGAAGGACCTCTCGGCGAAGTGAACAAGAAATGCCTCGTAAATTAACGTAAATTTATAGGTTTTATTAGGTTTTTATTTATTTGTAAGAGTTTTTGTGTGATTAAGACGCAATGGCGGAAGAAAATGAGCTAGAAAAGTGAGTAAATGTATCTTTATTAACTTCCGTCTGAACACATTTGCAGACATTTTCCCTCTAAAATGTAACGCTGCGGAAAAACAGTCTGTTAGTAGTTCTGATCTGAGTTGTTTACTGTATTTAAAGTTGACTTGTTGACTCTAGCTGCCTGTTGTGTGTAGTTTCAGGTCGGCATAAGTAGCGAGTCCAATCTGGTGATGAGACTCATTTCGGGTCAAACAAGGACACGTCCGCTTTACTTTCATCTTATATTTCTTGTACATCTGCTCAGAATTTCTGTCCTGTTTGTCTCATGACTCATTCTCCTGGTTCTGGGTCCGGTTCCGTCTAGGCGCGCCGTGGAGGAGCTCCTGAGGGAGACTGACAGAGCCCGGGTGAGAGCAGAGACCATGGGTCCTGCAGGATGGTGAGCTCTGAAATATCTCTGACCCTCTCATGTGGATTGGCTTTCTTTCTTTTCTTTTTTCTTTTTGGATAATTACTTAGTGTCTAGTATTATTTTAAATATTAGATTATTTTGCTCATGTTCTCATTAAACCATCTGAACACACCACGTGTCTTCCTAAAAATGTTAGTTTTGCACTAAAAGTTATCTTATCTGTTGGTATTTTAATTTGAGGTCTTATATCATATATATACATTAAAGGTTTTTTTGGGGCATTTCAATCGTATGTGTGAAAATTTCTTATTTAGCCTCTTTATTCTATAGTTAAAGGGATAAAACACCCACAAAAGTCATGTTGCTGAAGTCTGATTGAATCTGTGAAATTAAATTTCTTCTTTCGGCATCAACTGCTGGATTTTTCTGGATCTGTGTCTGATGTTTGTGGATTTTTCTCCAGGTTGAAGTGTCCTCTACAGAGCACCAACAAACGCTTCTTACTCAACACCCTGCGCTCCACGGGCCTGCACCGGCGCACAGAGGAACCCCAAGCCAAATGTTCCTCCACAAGAGGACGCCTTCGGAGCGAGTCCCCGGACAGACAGCGTGACCGCAGCAGAACGCCTCCGCCTGATCACAGGAATACTGGCGGCCCCTCGGATCATAAACGTCCTCACATGGACCGCCGCACAAGTCGAGATAAGAGGCCGGACAGAGATAAGGACAGACGCAGCAGACACCAAGACGACAGAGACCGGAAACATGCCGATGGACAGAAAAGAGACAAAAAAAGACGGATTCAGACTTCATGAATGGACCGGCTTTGTTTTTAGTCTCAGGAGCTCATAACCGACTGAGAGGTGCTGCTGTTTGCTTTGTGTTTAAAAGAGAAAAACTTTATTTAAAATATCATTTTACAGAGAAATAGAGTGAGTTTTGTCTCTTTGGACGTACTGGTAGATTATTTTCTTTTTTCCCAATAAAATGCAACAGAATGAGGTCAAACAGTCTCTCTCGTGACTCATGATGAGGTGTAACCGTGTTCGTCACAGGAGGGGGACCTAATCTCTATTATAACGCCATTACTATTCATCACGTGTCATGATGTTTACATAGGCCACGCTGCTGTCGCCACAGAGTAAGCATGTTTTATCATTTTTTGACATGCCGTCAAAAACTGGTTTGTTACTCAATGAAAAAGCTAAAAAACATTTCATTTATTTTGTTTCAGGAACAATCTGTTGATTTTGTGTGATTGTCCTCACTTTGAGATGGCAGATGGCCATTAAATCTTTCCATTTTTTCTGACTCCACTGTCTTTTATTATTTCTACAACTTTACAGGGACGAAAGTGTCTGATTCTGATTGCCTCCCTTCTTAACGGGCAACACGCCTCATAAATCACATATGGAACAGCCTGGGTTAACAATTTCCTTCCTCTTTACAACAATGATCAAATATAAAGGCCATTAGGCCATATTGCAGGGGGGTGTTTTGCATAGAAATGGCTCACCTGGACTTTATTGCACCGTTGAGTGCTGCCATTAAGATTCATTGGAAAGTGCTATAATTGCTTTTGAAGATCTGAGTGCAAATAGTCTATCGAAGCTGCGCAGACTATCAAAATAAAAGCCGGCTCGTCCCGCGTGACAAACATGCGTCTGAAAGTCGTGCGTAAAAGGCCGTGGAGACGCGCGCTCCAAACGCGCACGGCGGTTAATTGAGTTCAGTTGGTCTCTTCATGATAATTGACTAACCAAGAGGGCTATTGTTAAATGGGGCGAGGACACACAAAGATTAATGGCCAGCAAACACGAGGAGAGTGCAGCAGAGTTGTGTTTGTCGTCGCCAAGGTTTTTTTTATCGTCTGAGGCAGCGCGCGCAAAAATGGTGTTAAATGATGCATTTAGAAAAGTGTAATGGACAGATTTAAACGTCAGAAAGAGCTGGACTAAAATAAAAGGCTGTGGAAACTAAGGTGTGTTTCCAAGACAACGGGTGCCTTATCTCGCAGGTCAACCCAATGTTTGCACCCATAGTATCGATTTACAAGACTCATATTCGCATAAAATGTCGATTGCTTCCATGTCTGTGGACGAGAGTCCTGCGTGAAGAAAGTATCCAAATTTTTGTTGTTCCACTCGGAGTTGGTGTATGTGAACGTTTTGGCACCGATTTTACGCACTGCTCTGTTCAACTCAGGGGGAAAAGCTGCAGAATATCATGGAAACTGGGCGCTGTCATTCCGAGCAAACACTGGAGCCAATGAATTGGGCGCCTTGGGGTCACATGATGTCTGAGTGACACACCTGTGTGGAGCAGGGGCCTTGCAGTTGCGCCACAGGTGGAGCCGAAGGTCCACACCGAGGAAGGGCGGCAGGAACAGGGTGCATGTCCGCGTCTAACGCCCCCCTGTAACCTCCGCTCCTCTCCAGCCATGAATCGAGAAGATCAATTCTACCCCTCTCAGGTGTTTAAAGACTCCTGTGTCTACCAGAGACCACAGGGGGAGGACTACAGCCCTCCACCCTGCCTCTACATGAGCAGACCCGTGCACTCCGTCTACACACCGCCGGCCTTGGGAGCCCTGGAGCAGGCCAGCCTGGACATCGCCCCCACTTACAGTGTGCCCATGCGGGAGGATCCAGGTGTGCCACAGCTGCACCACCCGCAGGGGCTCCAGCTGTCCCCGCTCCAGAATCTGGGTTATGGAGACACGGGAGATCAGAACAGATACCAGCTTCCTTTTCCCTGGATGAAGACCACTAAATCCCATTCACACACCTGGAAGGGACAGTGGACAGGTAAGCCCTCTGTGCCTGAAGGACATTTAGATGTGGACACTAAATATTTATAACTTTAACGGACTCTCCTGGGCCTGCATGTGGTGGTACGAGCTCCCCACAAAAACCCAACAGGCTCAAACAAAAGCTTTTCATTAACATTAAAACACAAACTTCAAATGTTATTTTATAAAGCAAATTAAAATAAAACTCTATGGACTAAATGGAAAATGTTTCAGATTAAAAGGCTTTTTTATCCGGGATCTTTTGACTAATGACGAGTTAGAAAAGTGACAAAATTTTCAAATCAAATTCAGATGTGATTTCAATACTAAAATTATAAAAAGCTTTAATTGTCACATTTGAAAAAAATTAACACATTTGTAGCTTATAAATTGATTCAGTTACATGAAATTAATCTGGATTTTTTTATATTTATGTGCTGATTGTGACTTTCTAAAATGAACTAGTTTTTTAGTTTAAAATTGCACAAAAGAAAAAAAAATCATGAAATATTTAATTGCTGCTAAAAAGTTGTGTGTGTGTGTGTGTGTGTGTTTAGATAATTTCACTTGCCTTTAATGTTTCAATGAACAGAAAAAAACTGATTCGAGGTCTCTATTTACGTTAAAGGAAAAATAATAAATTAAAAGGTTTTATAAGGGCAAACCGTGACAAGAACTTAGTCACGCTTTTATTTATTTATTGCTGCAGGAAATAAATTATGATAAATTAAAGTTGAACTTTTAATAGTTCTCAAATGGATGAAGTTGACTTTCTTTTCGCATTAAAATATTTTGGGTAATTCTTTATTATTTTTATGGATCTTTTTATCCAAACAAACTCAAACGGAATAAAAGTTGTTCAAACTCATCAGGACTCTTCATGGTTTCAGGGTCCTACGTGGTGGCTGAGGCTGAGGAAAACAAGCGCACGCGGACGGCCTACACGCGCGCGCAGCTGCTGGAGCTGGAGAAGGAGTTCCTGTTTAACCGCTACATCTCGAGGCCCCGGCGCGTGGAGCTCGCGCTCACCCTCAGCCTCACCGAGCGCCACATTAAGATCTGGTTCCAGAACCGGCGCATGAAGTGGAAGAAGGAGGAGGACCGGAGGAGGGCGAGGATCTCCGACCCAGACCAAGACTCCTCCATCACCTCCGGGGACCAAGGAGAGTCCGCAGGGGGGGTGTCCTCCACTAACGGACCTCACACCACCACACCCCCCTTGTCCCCGCTGCACGGCTCGGCTTTGTCCGCAGTATCCAGGGAATAAACTCAAGACTGCAGCCTAGGAATGCTTTTATTTTTCATCTTCTAAAGGAGGAGGGCCTGTCAGTCCTCTCAACCATCTGGGAACTGTGACGTCGTAATCGCGCCACCATGAAAGGAGAGACTCAGGAGGAACTGTCCAAATGTCAAAAGGACCAAATAAGTCAGCCCTTTAGTCTCAATTAATCAATTTCACTATTATATGTTATTTTTATGAGTATCCAATGTGTTTGCTGATTAAACTAAAAAATAGGAGGCATTTGTTGACCACGTGCAGTCTTTTGGCTACTTCCTTTGATCCTTCACAATAAGAGTCTGAAACAGGAACTTGTACCTCAAAACAGCTGACGTTTCTAAAAAGTTTATAATTACTGTTTTGCTGGAAAACGAAATATTTTATAACCTTCAAATGTTTTGAGACACATAGAGACTCTTATTGTGAAGGGTTACTTGAGTTTTTCTGTGGATGCAGCAGAACCATGCACTCAAAAGCACACCCTTGGTTATAATAATAATAATAATAATAATAATAATAATAATAATAATAATAATAATAATAATAATAATAATAATTTGAACAAATACAGTCGTTTTCAGCAGTATAGATTTCCTTCCTCAGTTAGGAAAATAACTTTATTGTGCAAATATTTGCCTTTTATTTACTTTTTTCATGTCTCATTGCTGGATTTCAGATGGGCTAACCTTTTATGCTTTGAAGTAGTTTGAACACCAGAGGGCATCAAGAGACAACAAACACAGGCTGAACTTTTACCCCCTAATCAAATCCACCAACCGGGAGGTTTTATTCATATCAACAGTGTATTTTTAAGGTTTGTGTTGATGCTTAATCCCAGATTTCACTCTGTTGTAAATGTTTTATTAATAATTGGTTCAATGACACACATTTATTATTAATAAAATCAAAGAATTTATCACAAAGTGTAACTTTGACACCAGCTGTATAAACTTCAGATTTATAATTTATGTGGAGCATCGGGAAGCACGAGAGCCTGGAGACGCAGGCGGAGGATCTTCTTTACCTCCTCGATGCCACGCGCGCTCTCTGCCGCGCGCGTGTTGAGGCAACGCTCGGACAGCTCGCGCACGATGTTCGCCTTGTCGTTCAACCGGACGCAGATGACAAACGGGAACCCGAACCGCTGCTTGTACTCCTCGTTAAGCCGTGCCACGCGCGAGGCTTCCGCCGAGCTCAGCGCGTCCATTCCGGCACGCGCCTGCTCCTCGCGCGAGTCCGGGGACAACGTTCCGCTCTGGAGGTCCCTGCCTGCAAGGTCCGGGTGACACCTGAGGATCCCCTCTTTACCTGGACACACGTCACAACCCGTTACTTCTCTATAGTCGGTCAGTCAAATCCATCACGTGGTTCAAAGATGTCCAACACAATTCTCACCCGCTTCTGGAAGAGCATCGATAAACTCATTAATGGCTGCCTCTAACAAACTTAAGCTCACAAAGGGACGCTTGGTCCACACAGCGGCGGCTACAAGTGGACACTTCTCCACCACGTTTCCAAAAAGATTCACAAAATCTTCATAAGGGAGAGCGTTCACCGCTGAGATGTCCATTCTGTCTCTGGGACGTTTTATGACCTTTGGACATTTTTTTAAACACGGGTAAACGCACTTGTGGACACGCAGAACAGCCCCCGCGTGTCTGACTGTGGTTAATGTTTTCTCTACTATCAAATCAATTCTGATTTTAAAAGGACCCTCGAAGGTAATTCTGGTCTTTGTCGCCACCTAGCGGAGGAGTTGAGCGCAGCAGGTCAGAGCATCCTTACCTGCTTCAATATGCTTTCCTTCCCATAATGTGAGAGGCGCACGTTAATAAAATAAACAACCAAACAAAAATAATGACAACTAAAATTAAGAAATTAAGTGCGAAAAATATTAAAAAAAATACACCACGTGTAATTTCAGTAAAATATATATCATATTTCCATGTTACAGTGCGAGAATTTTCAACTAGTGCAAATACAGGACAATTATTTAATATATATAAGCCAAGAAAACAGTTTTGCATAAATCTACTTTATCTTCAAAGCATCCAGTGACGTTTTAATGCAGGGTTGATAAAATTTGTAAGTGTACAAAATAAAGACAACAAACATAGATTGGTTAATTTAAAGACAATGCATGTTTCAGCTCTTTGTATTGCTTTACCTTTTCTTTATTTCTAATGCTTTTTCAGACACTTTTCATGTTTTGTATATATTTTATTTTTTAGGCTTTCTTGTCTTTTTTGTCTTACACTGTGCAGCATCCTCCTTTATGCGTGGCTAAATCAAATACAGGAAGCTCAAAAGACAGCAGGTGTGATAGTGACCAAAACCCTGAGAACTATTGGCTAACATCAATTTAAATAACTAAAAAAATACATATGGCCTGTTTTATACAGTTATTTAACACAGTATCACCTTCAAATACAAAAACAATCAAATCTATACTGAGTTTGAAATACTGTTGGCGATGTTTGACATTTTATTACCAATGATGGATTGATATTTAATCAGTTTTGTGTGCAAAATTGATCTTTTACCAGAATAATTTGATATTAATGGAGAGAAAGCTACATATTTACAGTTTGAGAATACACATGACGGCTACTTTTTAAGCCACTGAGCTGCACAGAGTCATGTAAAATTCTCACATCTTTAGCTCAGGTTATTCAAAATGCAAAATAAGTGCTACATGCAGTATTTTTCATTGAATAAAGTATAAACAAGAGATTGTAATATTTGTAAAATAATATTAAGCCCAATCCTTTTGATGAGTATTACAAGATATTGAGTATTTCCTTTTTATTCTTTAAAGATAAAATAGCTTGAAGCTTAAAAATGGATCATTCTGCACCAGATGGTTTCAGAGGCTCCTCCTCATCCACCACAGTTCCTGAATTTGGCACGTTGGTTGTGCAGTAATCGTTGGGCGTTCCCGACTTGTTGTTGCTTTGTTTTTCCAAGGCGCAAATGTCAGTGATGGTCGATGTGTTCTGGTAAATCTTGTCAAGCATGTTGTGGTAGAGCTGAAAAAAAAACACCCAAACAAACAAAATCTGAAAAGCTTGATCATGACATTTCCAAATGAGCTTGCCTTATGAAGATGGAAGTGTTTAAATTTTAAATGGAGTTTTATTAAAGAGTATTACATTGACTTTAGGCTGTACAGTACCTTCTCCTCTCTGCCTGTCAGCTGATCACACATGAAGGACACCAACTTGGAGAAAGATGGGCGGTCGGAGGGATTCAGAGCCCAACAGCTGCACATCACTTTGTACCTGGAGTAGTTTCATTTATGTTAACAAAAAGTGCTATACCAATATTTCTGTAAAATTAGTTGTTCTCCAATAACTTCCTTCATTGAAGATCCATAAATAAGCAATCCGTATATTGCAACCATTCTCTGCTCCCAGTGTGATGACACCTACACAGAGTCGTTGGCGTAGTAGGGTTGCTCCATCTTAAATCCTCTTTCGATCATTGAGTAGAACGTGGCATCCACCTTTATACCCGGGTACGGAGTAACACCTGGGAGCAATTGTTTATTATCATATAAAAGTTTGCAGTGTGATAAAATCCTATTAAGGTACTTTATTATTTATTTTTTTAGTAAAATACCAAGTGAGAAGATCTCCCAGAGCAGAATGCCATAAGCCCAGATGTCACTCTTCATGGTGTACATCCCCTGGAAGATGCTCTCTGGAGCCATCCACTTCACTGGCAGACGCACCTGAAAGACGATGAGTTACCAGAGTTAAGAAGAAAAGAAAAAAAAAAACCTGAAACGAACATCCTACCAACGACCATGCTACGTACGTTTCCTCTCACTACATAGTTGGAGTCATTGTCGATGTCCCGAGCCAGACCAAAGTCGCCGATCTTCACCAGCCTGTTTTTTGTCACCAACACATTTCGAGCTGCGAGATCCCGATGGATACACTACAGACGCCAGCAACAATCACACAGCACTATTATTTAAATAATTTACTTCACTTGCTGTAATCGATTTAACTAAATAATAGACAAAAGGATGTTTGGTGTCATAAACGGTATAAATGGACATTTTATTCATAGTTTTATGTCAGTGAAAAATGTCAAATAACACAAACAAAATCAGCCATTGAGAAGTAAAATTAGTCATTTTATCTTCACAAGATTATTTTAAACATTGTAGTGGATAAAAATCTAATAATTAAAAGACGAAACCCTGTTTAGCTCCTACGTTTTTGGAGGAGAGGAACTCCATGCCTTTGGCCACTTGGAAGGCAAAACTGAGGAGGTCTTCAAAGGTCAGGGCCTGCAGCTCTTCATCAGGATCGTCTCCAGCATCAAAGATTTCTGGATCTGTAAGCACGTCCAGACATAAAGCTCTCAGTGTCCTGTCACCCAGCCTTTAGACAGATCCCATTTTTGGAGGTATCACCTTCCATGTCTTTGTAGTTGTGGGTGAGGAGGGAGCTGTCCTCCTGTCCCCCGGTGGTGGTGCTGTGCATGGGCATGTAGCTGTCCACTGACGTTATTAACTCACTGAGAACACACAACAACAAACATCACCCTGTTACTTCTTTACTGTTTGTAAAACAGTTACCGGTTTAATGATATTACGCAACATCTATCCTTCGGGTGCCGGTGCTCCTACCAGGAGTTTTTCTGGTTGTGGTACAGGCTGCTGAAACGATCCTTGCTAAAGGCATCCGTCACAGACTTGTGATAACGGTCGCTGTTCTTCTTCAGGAAGTTCAGCAGGTCTCCATAGCAACAGTACTGGAAAATCAGGTAGATTGGTCCTACGTGGGGGGTTTATTGATAGTTTTATGACATCACATCCTGCTCACATGGCGAACTGACACTCAGCTAGCACACCTGTTTCAGTACAAGCCCCGAGGAGGTTAACGATGTTGCTGTGATGACCGATGTGAGTCAGCATCTTCAGCTCAGACATCAGAGCCTCCTTCTCCACTGACTGGTGCTTTTCTGCAGTCAAACATGAGATCCTTAACTAACAGCCACTCTGATGCTCCACATCAGACTTGGAGAGCAAACGCTGACCTTTCAGCATCTTTACAGCCACCTGCTGTGAGACTGCAGGCTTGTTGATGCCGTAAGCTGTAGCCTGAACCACCATGCCAAAAGCTCCAGAGCCCAGTTCTTTACCTGTCAAGTATAGGCAGTACACATTTGCCTATTGAGTTATCCTGATACTGTACACAGCTGTATATAAGGGTATCTAGCTTCAGGCAGTCTTAGGGTGCCTAAGTCTCCTCCCTTTCCGGTCGGCTCATGGGTCCCCGGAAGAAGGAAAAAATGAATGCAAGTCAACAAGGCTAAAAACTCCATTTTCTAGTCCGCTTTGCCTTACACCCTGGATCACACATATGTCGTACTGCTATTTAAATGAAAGGTAAGGATGTGTGTTTTGATCACGCCAGTCACGTACTTTGAGATTCATCAGATTGTAAAAGTTCGTAATTAGCACGACTACAAATCAGACGTCGGTACGTCGCATATTTGACGTCACCACAGAATCTCCTCTTCCCTAGCATAGCTGCTACTTAGCACACGGCCAGATTTATGGTTCTTTCCTTCTGATGGAAGGATTTGAAGTTCGCTGAACTTACAGCCATTTTCCCTCAGTTTTCTCCGTGTCTGGTTCGATGACGTCACTTTGGTGAAGCGCATTTGGAGTCCTGGACTCATTTTCACACAAAACCTAAAATACTGTTTCCCCCCATTTGAAAATAAGCGCATTCTTGGTATCAAAATGTGTCTTTAAAATTCACAAACCATGAAATTCATGGCACATAACAAGCGGAATTAGAAAATAACGTTTTTAGCCCCGTTGACTTGCATTCATTTTTTCGTTCTTCAGGGACCCATGGTTCAGAAGTAGATGGAAGTGACTTGGGCTTCCTATGGAGCCATTCAAGAGAAACTGGCCAATCAACATGCAGCTAGTTTAATTCTCATGTCCTGGCCAAGTGGGTGTGGTCAAACAGTCTTCAAGTGGCTTTGTTGTGGGGTTGTGCTTGGCCATTTATCAGGGCTCCTGGGTCATTGTGAGCTCCAACAAAGAGCAGTTTCTAACCGCTAAAAGTTCTGACCAAGAACCTCTTTAACATTTCAGTCACAATTGCCATGTCGAATAAAAAAAAAGTTTGTAAAATAATATTTTGTTTAAAATTCTGACAGCTGTTTTAAGATGGGAACAGTAAACTTTCATCTTAGCTGCACTTAAACTAGCCTTTAGCTTATCAGTCCTGGTAGAGAAAAACATTCTTTCACACTTTAAAATGTCTGAAATCTTCTTTAAAGAGAAAGAACGCTCAAATTTCTAAGCAGTTACTGTGTTATTATTGTAAATAGGAGACTCGTACCAAGTTTGAGGTTCTCTCTGGGAAACTCCCATTTTTTGTCGTACTGAAAATCTTTAAAGTTGATGTAGATGTAATCGTTGTCATTGGGTCCAACCATCTGGACCATCTGAAGCTGAGGCTGGTACTTAGGTTTCTGTGGGACACACACACACATTTTAACATCTAGCTTAATGTGTTTATTTATCTTTGTTTATTTGTTTGTTTTCTACCAATGAGACGATACACACCTTCTTTTTGATGTAGTAAATGAACAGCACTATGACCACTCCCAGAGCCAGGAGCAGAACACAAGCGCTGACTTTCAGCAGGAGAAACACATTATCATCAGGAGCTGGAGGATTTAAAACATGTGAATGCAGCAACTGTCAGTCACACCAACGTTGTACTCACACCATCAAGTGACAAACTTCAAGCTACCTTTGGGGATAATCGCCGGCTCAATCACTAACTTCCAGGTGTCGCACCAGGAGCCGAGTGAGTTTGTCAAACAAAACCTCAAGTGATCTCCGAGGACCAAGTCTCGATCCACAAAGCTGGTGATTTTCTTGTTGCAGAAGTTGTCTGATCGATTTTCCTTCTTAATGACATTCCAGGATTCATTATGATTACTGTAGCGACACAAAGAGCTTTCCTAACCCGAACCGAAGGACTCAGAGCTGAGCAGATGTGAAGGCGGTCCTACCTTTGGTTGCAAGACGTCCATGTGAACTCTGCTGGGAAGGGACTCACAGTTTCACAGTGAAATTCATTGTTTATTTTGTTGAATTTAAAAGTAGGTGTTTCTGTAATAGAATCATTAGATCATAAGTGCAGAAAATGTTTAATTCTAACAAAGGATTTAACAACAAAACAAGCTGTTTACCTGCAACACAAACTGTGATGTTCTTTGTTTCAGGTGCTCCTCCAGCCTCCAGGTGTAACCTATAAACCCCCGATGTGAGGGAGTCACAAAGCTTCACCACCCTGAGAAAACAGAGCCAACAAATCTGTCTTATATTCACATTTCATCTAACCCTTTTATAGACGTGATTCTCCATCAGTGGCGTCCCCAAGGGGTGGCCAGGGGTGGCCATGGCCACCCCTAGAAAATTGCTGGCCACACCCAAGAAAGACCAGTGTTCTTTAATAAGTCATGTTACTGTTCAAACAAACCATAGATGTATTTACGTTTCTTATGAAAATAAATAAAGGAGCATTTATTGCACCACCACAGGCTAAGCTTTCAGAGTTACCACAAGGATCAATTATGTGTGCCATCCCAAAAGTTTGTCTGACCCCATGGACACCCCTATGAAACTTTTCTGGGGGCATCACTGTTCTCTACCTGGGCTGTGTTACCACTTGGTCCATGGTACATTTAGTCGTGTGTCCATCAGGAGTTTCCCAGTAGCAGCGCTGGAGCTCGGGGTGGTAGAAAACATCTGCTGTCAGACAGGTGCCGTTCTTTTTTGTCACAATCCAGTCATCCAGCTTAGAAGAGAGAAACCTTTTACCTGAGGAGATTTGAAAATTACTAATAAAGATCTAGGAACATAAGTTTCTATAATGAATGGAGAGATGTTGACCTCTACTGACCTGTAACCAGAACGCTAACAGATTTGTTTTTATTGGGTGAACTGCTGCAGGTGTACGTTCCGCTGTGTGACTCATTAAGCTGTCTGAAGTAAACATACTTCATGTTGCTTTCGTATATGTCATCCTCTTTGATGCACATCACCTGGAGGAAAACCAAAAAAATGTTTATTATGAGCCAATCCTGGATTTCAGGTTAACGATCACTAACGTTGGTTTATTTTATACGAGAATCAAAGAAGGTCTGGTAAATCAGGTGATGCTGTACCTGGTCTTCTTGATCTTGACATTTTATTAATGCAGGGTTGAGAACCTCCCCATCCTTTTCCCACTTAAAAGCAGCTTGTTCAGCCTTTGTTCTGCAGCGAAGCACTAAAGTATCTCCGGGGCTCACCATCACTTCAGAAAACTCATTTTTCTTTGAAACGGAGTCTAAATCTGAAACACATCAAGGGTTTGAATCAGCAATCTCAGGAATATTCAGGAATTAAAAATAAAATAAATCTATCACGCTTTTAGAGCAAATAAAAACAAGTAAATAAATAAATAAATAAATAAATACTATTTAGAAAACAATCCAGAGATAAATTCAGTTTTCACTCATTTTTGCATGTTTTCCCTGCTGATAATTTTCTCTTGTTTGATTATTTAATTTGATATAATTTAATGTGTTTAGTTACCATAGTCATACAGCTGGGTGCATTCATCTCCTTCATCGTTTGTGGCACAACACATCACTCCTATTTTATACAGTTTAGAAGCTGAAAAATCCCCTCCAGGAAGTTTCTCCTTATCCCCAGTCAACCTAAAACAGAACATTATTGATTTGTCTCAGTTTCAGGTCGTTTTGATGAAGTGATTTTGCTAACCAAGTAAACATGAGTGTGTAATGCTTCAGTGGAGGATATCTTACTTAAACCATTCAGTCTTGGTCCCTGGAGAGCCGACGCACGAGATAAAAGGAGAACTGGTTTCTCTAGAGAAAGACTTCAGTAACAGTCGTGGCTTTGTGGGACGTTCTAGAAACAAAAAGAAAAATAATGTTTTTGCCTGTTAGCTAAATACTATCATTGGTCAACATGATTCAGTAAAAGCAATTGTTTTAAATCAGAGAATTTTATTAAAGATCAAGTTCAATTGTTTTTTGACACGTTAGCCATGTTCTCTAGAATAAACCAATGCCTTGTGAGTCGATCTCTGTGGGCAAAAAAGCTCTTGTAGTAAAAGAAGAGAGGTGAGCAGAAAACAACTGGATTTATAAATAAATAAATAAATAAATCTTATGTCTTATTTTCTTATACTTGGGACATCTGGCCTCTGATTGGTTAACAGCAGCATGATTCTACTACTGACTCGGTTTGCTTTGCATCGTTGATGTTTTATCTCCACAAATATCACAAGCCTGGAGGAGTTCTGCCATGTGATGGAATTGCTAATGCTAATGGTTAGCTTCTGCTAGCTGAGACATGCTCTGCTTTCTCCTGAATGCTAAATCAACAGGAGGACCATGAGTTTCTTACCAACAGACAGCCTGATGCTGACAGGACTGGATGCATTCAGAGAAGCAGCTGGGACGATGTGGTCCACCTGAGAGGAACAACATCCCACTCTGAGTGGCGTTAGAGGGTAAAACTGTATTTATGTGTTTGACAAACTCATGCAGAGAGTTTTTATCTGGACTTACAGACACAAAGAATTTGGTCTTGGGTGGTATTTTTTTAATAAAGGTGCAGAAAAGGGATGACTCTTCTATGTTGAAGTGAGTTTTTGTGGAAAGGTTATGAACAATCATTACCATTAAATGGCCTCAGTTTGGAGAAATAAAGATGAATTTGGATTTGGATTGATGAGCTAACTGCTAGTCTGAGTAGGGCCAAAATCAAAAGGATGAATGTGGATGCTATTAGCTTTTTAAACAGTTTTCTTTTTACAAAGGAACTGATCTGTTTTAATGTCAATACTTAACAAAGTGACAACTTAAGAAACATACAAATTTTAGTTGAGCTGGTCCTGTTTCCTTATCCATGCCTCACTCTGCTCTGTGGTTTGCCTGTTATGGTTTATAGTAATTTCAAAAAACCACATTTGTTGCGCAAAACCAACTTCATGAACGTGTGATGGCAGCTGAAATGTAGTTCAGAACTTTAGCATTTCTCAGTCAAAAATAAAGTCTTTCAGACTAACACATTTTAAATTTGCTCTTACCTTAGAGCAGAACGCTTTAGTAGCACACAGCAGAACAGCTTGAAAAATAGAAAATATGCACTTTGATTTAAACTTTAAACATATTTTAATCTAAAAAAAAATGGAAGAAAGATACATTTTACACCAGGGCTCGCTCGACTAATATCATTATTCTTTTTTTTCCCAAACAGATACTAATGATGACAGATTTTTCAGACTAAAGTTACAAATCATATTTAGATGGTTTACTTTTTATAATGACATTTTCTGTAAATAAATTCTTATATTATTGCTCTTCATTCTATATATTCATAACAAATAAATGCAATCATGAAATTAACCATTAACCAGGATTCTCTAGTTTATCTTAATATATAATAAAGATTAAATTGGAATACATTCATGTGTGACTTTTTCATAAAAACAAAATCAATGAAGTTACAAATAAAATCAGATCTCAACATTTAAATATGAAACTTTTACTGTGTCACACATTATATGACTTATTTGCTTGTCATACATTTCAGACGCTTTTAGCATTTTATGATTTTTCCTGTCAGTTTAAGGCAATACTACCAGTGGTACAAAACACCACACAATTATTTTATTTCGTGTATATATATATATATATATATATATATATATATATATATATATATATATATATATATATATATATATATATATACTGAATTAAAATAAAACAAAAATAGACATTTAATCAAAATGTTAAGCATTATTACGTATTATTATTTTTGTGTTTACTGTGATTTTACATTACATTAATCCTCCTGGTGCTGAAGATTTTTTTTATTTCCTCAGTGTGGGTTCCTACTTTGCTTTCTAGGCAAGAAAAATGGTCACTTAGGATATTTAGAAATTAATTTAAATGTAAGAACAGGTCAAAAGTGTCAGGAATTTACTTTTTTACATTGTTATACAGGATGTTTTTAAGATTAAAAAAAGATTAGTAAATTTTTAATTAATATCCTGCAATGGTTGAAAATATGAATCAGATTTATCTTTAATAATGACATTGTTTTAATCAAATTACCTAATCTGGATTAGATGTTATGGTAATTCCTCACATTTAAACATTACATTTTTCTTAAATTCAACACAGTAGAATACAACTTTAAATCAGATATCTTACATAGTCTTCACAAAAATCTCATAAATTATTAGAAAAGTGAAGAGCACACATTGAGAATATTTTTTAATGTTCAAAAAGTCTGATTCTACAGTCACAATTTCCAATGATTAACTTTTAAAATGCATTTTCAGCTTTCAACGTCATGAAAAGCTGTGTTTAAACACTCACGTACCTGCAGCTAGTGCACATCTGTTTCCCCGCACCATAATGCTTGCACTCTGTGCCTGGTTTCTCAGCGCAAACAGTGAAACTGCAGCGCACTAAGTGTGCGGGGATCTTTTTAAAGAGAGGAAGTCTTAGAAATAGTCACGCCTATTTGCTCAAAACAACCAAAACATTAGCACCATAGAAATAATTTGAGATGGCAAAATGTATTATTATATGTTGCCATGCGATAAATACAGACATGCAAAAGAAGAGGTATTTTTTTGCAGGAAATAGGAAAATAAATATGTTTGCATAATCGCTATAAGTATATGTATGCTTTTTAAAATTTGTCTCAAAACATGCATATGTGAAACATTGTATTTAGAATAAAACATTTAATTAAAGAAATTGTTTTCCTTTGTTCATGTCCTGAGTGAAACCTCGGTGGTTTCCAAAATTCCCAAAGTTTAGGGCCCGCCACTCGACTGCAGATCCTGCAGTGTTAAATGTGTGGTCTAGAGGGATCAAAACTTAATTAAATTAAAGACTTCGATTGCTAAAATCATATAATTTTTATTATTACACAGCACTAAAACATTATTCATAAATGAATAAAGATTAAATAAAAAATACTAATGTTGCCTTCTGTCTCAGTTTATTTATTAATTTACTCATTTATTTATTAGTGACTTCATCAGAAATACTTGGAGTTGCACTTTAAGTTTAAAATTGGGAAGCAGCGCTCTTGAGTTGAGTTTGCGGCAGGTGAATGATGCTGCACTCCACGCAGCATATCCTTGTTAGCTGCTCTGCTATCGACTCATCAGCCTGGCTGAGAGCAGAAAACAACAACAGGCTCCGCTACAGCGTAGGCAGCTGCATGGACGGTGACAACAACCACCAAGATTTCACACATGCGGGCATATTTTCTTAAACCAAAATGTATTTTAGCTTTATAATACGAGTAATATGGGATGTTAAATGTTATCCGTGAGCTGAAGTGATTTATTTAGAGTAGTAAAGTAGCTGGCTTAGCACTTAGCTCTCCGCGGCTCTATGTTCGAGTGCCTTCCGGCAGCAGTGGCGGCAGCAGTGGTGCCATGAACAGTGGACTCCCACCTTCAGCTGCTCCGCTCGGGGGTGTCGGGATACCCAATGTCAAGGTGAAGTTTTGCCGATACTATGCGAAAGACAAAACCTGCTTCTATGGGGATGAGTGTCAGTTTCTGCACGAAGACCCGTGCATGGGCAGCATGCCGCTGCACGGCGGCGGTAGCCCTGTTCCGCTGGCCACGGCGGGGTACTCCCTCGGCGTCACGGCGGTGACGCCTTGCACTGGCGGTGGAGGGACCGGTGTATCCAAGAAGAACGAAACACTGGGGCCTGCGGGCACGTCCCTAGAGGGGCAGCTATTAACCAGTGAGTACACACGGACAGGGCCCCGGACGAGTTAGCTAACTGACTTTTCTTTGAGGCCTTAAGCAGCGGTCTCGTAATTTAGCCCGAGGACTCGCATGGGCCTCTTTACCGCTAAACAGCGTGGTTTACCGTAACATGCCAGAACCAAACCTTATTGTAGGCAGTTAGCCCTTATCTTTCTCTCTGGTTGTTTTGCAAGTTTAATTTAGTTTACATTGAATATTAGCACAATAATAAAGAGCCATGTGTGTGCAGCTCACTCGGAGGCCTGTTTTTGTGTGACAGCTGTGTAGCTATTAGCTTGTCCAGTTAAACAAACAAGCGTCACATTAACAAACGCTTGAGCTAACTTTAGTGTTTATTTTTTCGTCTCAAGATTTCTTACTCCTTTGACTTGTTGTAGCATTAGTTTTAATCTAGTTAAATGCTTATATTTTAATTCCAAGTAGTGCTGCTGTTGTGTTTTTCATGTTTGCTAACGTTAGCGTATCAATGCTAACTGTTTTACAGCATTGTTGTTGCTTTTCGCGTCGTCTTTTGTCGGGGTAAACAAACATTAATAAACACGCATTTACGTTTGACTTAAGTCATTCAAAGCTTTCTAGACACATTCAAACCTAAAACCACCAATAGCAGCGAATATTTATATATTTAAAAAATACAACTTTTTTTTTTTTTTTTTTTACTTAAGGTGCGCTTTATTTTATCACCTTGTGGCAGGATCTGGTGTTGACTTCAGTAAAGTTAGCAAGATATTCACAGATTCGACTTTTGCAACTCAATACCTTCTGAACAGGATAATACTTCAAAACATAAAATACCTCTCTGGACTCGTGGCAAGGTAGTGTATAAGCTACAATCTTAAAAATAAAAAAAACCGTGCTCAGCTCCCGACGAGCTAAATTGTGCTCTATGAGAACACGAACCTGCCGGGACCGTCTGAAAATGGACTAACCAGAAACAGCACCACCCCTGTATGCTGCAGTGTCACCAAATTCATAAAATATAACACTACACACATGTTCTTCATACTACATTGATTATTTTAATCCAGTAACACATAATGTTTATAATTTTTTAATTTTTGAAGATATCAATTTTGACATTTGCTCCATTTTAAAATGTAGTGACACCAAAATCATACACCACATTATCATTCATTCATTCATGATTATCATTGGATGCAGAAAAATGACTTGTCTGCTTTTTGGTTATCTTTTTATAACTTATAATTATCTATATTTCCTACATTGAAAATGTTAGCGATACCAAACTGACGGCAACTAATTGCATTACCTTATCTACGGTCTGCACGTTTTATTTTTATTTTTTTGTACTTCTCTGATTTTGGGTGATTTCTTTCAAAGTAAGAGATTTCAATAGCCCCTACACTGTAAACTCTGTTGACATAACATTTACTTTTGTTTAAAAATACTTCTCAGAATTAAAATTTAAATTTTTTAAAATTTTCTAATTTCAATAGCTCCTACACTTTAAACTCAATTGACACACAATTTTGTAATATGTAGAGGAGCTAAGTATTGACCAGCAGGCATAATTTTGTGTCAAGAGTTCACAGTATAGGAGTTATTTAATTTCTACGTTTTAAAATATCACCAAAAGTCAGAACGAAAAAAAAAGAAGAAAAGTATAGTATTTTCTCTAAAAACATAAAATGTGTAATATGATCAGCATCCAAGTTGTGATTTTCTGTGTGAATTTGGTGTCACTATAGTTTTAAATGGATGAGCTTTTGCAATTTATATTAAAAGTTTCACACTAAATCAAAACTGTATACCTGGATTAAACTAAATAGTTTAGTGTGATCAGCGTGTGTGCAGTGTTGTATTTTGTAAATTTGGTCACGCTGCAGTGTGTAACAATGGACTTTTTACAAAGTTTATCATCTAATGTTTTTGGTGTGATGATTTGCTGATGGTCCCTGAGCGCTCGTTTTGTTCCGTCGGCCCATAGAGATCAATGGTGGCTCAGGAGTTAAGTGCTCGCCCCGTAATCGGAAGGTTGCAGGTTCGAGTTCCACTCAGTCTGTCGCTGTCGTTGTGTCCTTGGGCAAGACACTTAACCCACGTTGCCTGCTGGTGGTGGTCGGAGGGACCGGTGGTGCCTGTGCTCGGCAGCCTCTGTCAGTGCGCCCCAGGGCAGCTGTTGCTACATCGTAGCTCATCCCCACCAGTGTGTGAATGACTGATTGTGTTGTAAAGCGCCTTAGGGGGTTCCAGGACTCTAGATGGCGCTATATCAAATACAGGCCATCTAACGTAACCATCGGGAGCAGAGCGTATTATTTCTTTTTTAAGAAACGAGGTTGTAGCTTGTTCACTACCTTGCCACGATACCAATTCCCCTCTGTTCAGAAGGTATTGAGCCGCAAAAGTTGAATCTGTGAATATCTTGCTAACTTTACTGAAGTCTGGTGTGTCGCAAAAAGCACCCCCATAACGAGAGGCACGTTGAAGGTGCTTTATTTCACTCTTATAGTAGTTTTTCAGTACTTATGAGAACACATTTGTAGGGTGTACCTTAATGATACACACTACTGCACTATTACAATGTATTTAAAAAAAATTGGGAAAACAGATCAAACAAAAACATGAAACTGGACCAAAAAGATCCATTACTATTCAGGGAATTTTTGTGACAAGTTTCACATAATTACTCTTTGAAAAAACTAAACTGCTGCAACCCAAAGAACCAGGATGTGTGAAGAGGTTGACACAACAGATCCTGGGTCAGTCAAGAGCTCTGCAAAAAACGCAGCTTTGACGATAACATGATTGTGGTGTTTAAAACTGCAAATTCGATCTAAAAGCGATCGGTCAACAGACCTTGTGCGGTATGTTTTTGGTGCTTTTTACATCACAGCAGGATATGCACTTTTCGCTGTTCTTGTTAACTTTTAGTGATAACTTGTGTCATCCACAGTCCCAGGAATGGAGGGTTCAAACCTGAGTGATGCCAATCTCACCAACTCTTACTTCAGCAGCAGCTTTATTGGGGTCAACGGGTTCGGAAGCCCAGCAGAGTCCAAATATTCAATGATGCAGGTACGAGCAACACCGTCGCATAGACGTTTCATTGAATCGTTTTTATTTTACAGCAACATGTTTCATTTTTGAATCTAGATGTATTGATTAAATGAGTGTTCCACACCTTTGAAGACAAAGTTCACTCGTTTTTTTTTATTATTTATTTATTTTTTAATACATTTCAGTGTTTCCTCTAGGAATTTTTCCAGCTGTGGTGGTTTGGGGGTGGGGGGGTGGTTATGACACGTCTCACTTTTATGTTAATATTGTTTTATTTGATGCACTCCACTTTGAACTGCACCAATCCAGCAGCTGCTGCATTTTAATAACTAGTTTTAAAGGTGAATACACCAATATTTGCACTAGAATAATTTTTGTTTTAAACTCTCAGTCACTGAGACTCAGTGACACACTTTGCAGGAGGGATTTGGCATTTAACTTTTCTTGGCGTCTAGAAAAACATCTCCTTTTGCCCCTTTATTTTGGTCCAAGATCATTACTGGACTGGCCCTATTAAAACATTCTACACCCCTGCTTAGTAGACTTAATGAAGTATTTTTAAGCCAGTATAAAAATGACTGAAACACAAATTTACATTATTGACCAATATCTTTGATTTAATTTATTTGTTAAGAGCATCAAGATGCATTACAGTGAACATTATAATAAAGTACATTTTTCTTGTGCAGATTGGAGACAACCCATAGAAGCACTGATTTAATCTCATTTCAGAGAAAAATAGAACAGGTTAGATGCACCTAATAAATAAAATTACTAACATAAACTCAGGAATCAGCTTCTTTGCTTCACTGTTCTGGTGCTGAAAATATCACTAATGCGGATCAAAGGAGATACACAGATGAATGCACCTCTTATTTATTATTTGGAAATTAGTGGGTGTGGCTTACATCAATACATTATTTTAAATCTGAAATTGATATGGAGTGATCAGAAGTAGTTTATTTATAAACTATTGTTTATTTGAAAACTATTTACAGAGCAGCCTCAGAACTGAGATTAAATAGTTTTGATCACAATAGTAAAGGAAATCTTACAGAACAA
Organism: Nothobranchius furzeri; assembly: GCF_043380555.1. Lineage (NCBI taxonomy): Eukaryota > Metazoa > Chordata > Actinopteri > Cyprinodontiformes > Nothobranchiidae > Nothobranchius > Nothobranchius furzeri. The sequence continues at coordinate 51,129,091 of NC_091747.1, forward strand.
GTTTTTCAATAAAATCAGAACATTAATATTTAAGTGCATGGATTAATACATCTGAACTCATGCAGTAGGAACTAGGAAATATGAAATGCTAGAACCAGACACAACTTTTTAATTATTTTTTATTTTAATTTGATTACACAGATTTTTTTCCTAACGTTGTTGGCATTTTTCCCACACACAGTTAAACAAAACAATGTTGATTAAGGTGTGTGTGTGTGTGTGTGTGAGAGAGAGAGAGAGAGAGCGGGAGAGAGAGAGAGAGTTAAAATAATAAAAATAAAAAAAAACTCGACCGGAGCGGAGGCAGTGACCGACGCATGCACGAGCCGTTTTCAGCTCTGTCTTGTCAAATGCACCACGTACGTTACGAAAACAGTTACTTTAAATATTAAACTGAAAAAGAGGCGAGCTGAAGAAACGTGAGCAACAGTGAAGCAAGCACAGAGAGAGCCGTTACTGTCTGTGTGTGCGCGTGGATGCCTGGGCCGGGCTGAGCTCCCGGCTGCAGAGTTTTGTGTTTAGGAAGGGGCGGGCGCTCTGTGACTGGCCAATCACGGAGCGTGATGACAGTCAGTTACCCAATGAGGATTTTCCTTCAGCACGATTACAGATATTTAGGAGTTTTACTCGTTTCATGCTCGTATTCGTCAAAAATACTTTATCCTCCCTAGCTGTAACTGCCCTGCCTCCTCCTCCTCGCTGCCTGCCGGCTGTGATCACAAGCGACAACAGAGTAGTTCCCGCTGCTTCTTCGGGAAATGGAGCAAAGAAAGAAAAAAAAATATCAATAAAACTTGGGATCTTGTAGGCGTGGCGCTGGGATTTCAGCCCGCCACGGCTACGCCTATGTAAGGGAAACACTGCATTTGCAGTGGTCTTTAGTACAAATGAATGTCTCTAATAAAGATCACGAGTTAAATCATCAGCTCAGCGTTTCTCACACTGGTTCTGCATATTGATTTTTGTTTAGTAAACAATGATGCGGTTGTCACGTGTTGTTTAAAGTTTTATTTACAACATTTAAAACCCAGAGAATGACTAGATGATGATTTTATTATGTCTTGATATAATAACAACAAAAAAGGTGCAGAGAGGTTTTTAGCATGACTGTAACAAATGCTCCTTGTTTTTGTGCGTAGGTTTGTACATTTTAAAGCTTTCTAACGGAAAAATGTGAGTTTACATGTGGCTTTTGGGGAAAGAAATTACATGTTGTGTGACCCGAGGTGAGTTTGCTTCTAGTTAACAGAAGGAAAATGTTTCTTTAGTCGATTTTGAACACATGTATTGGTTTTCTGGTTGAGAGAGAGGCCTTTTTTGCATGTTTTATAATAGAAAAACTGTTGTTTTTGGGGCAGTTATTATGTTATTGTTGTTGTTTGTAGCGAATGACAACCAGCAGCAGCTCTCCCAGTCTTCTCAATGATGGTGCCAAGAATTACAGCCACAGCGCTCGTGGTAAGACTCCCTCAGAGAGCCACGGAGGACCACACTGATCGTCCTGATGACTCAAAAGGCCTCTTTTCAACTCGTCACTCTTTTACAGATCCAGTGAACTCCCCGACATCTTCACTGTTCAGCGATTTTGGTGCTCTTAGCATTTCCCAAAGGAGAAAGGTGAGCAGGCGGACAGCTTATTTGTGACATGAAGGGTTTTTTAGTTGTTATAATTCTTTGCGTCTGCTCACAGGCTCCTAACCCGACTGCGAGCGAGTTCATCCCTAAAGGAGCTCCTCGAATGGCCACCATGGCCCAGTCTGCTGTCCAGGCCTTCCCCTCTCCCCTCTTTGCTCTCGGGGGCTCCACGGCTGCTGCTCTAGCTCCAGGTATGATTTATTTTTCTAACTTATTATTTAACAACATTTCCATTTGACTCCAGCGATTATTAGGGTTTGACTTTGTTTTTAGGCATGTCTCTTTCTGCTGGATCCTCTCCTCTCCACTCTCCTAAAATCACACCTCACACCTCGCCGGCCCCCCGCCGGCGCAGCCACACCCCCAACCCCGCCAACTACATGGTGCCCACCACAGCGTCCGACCAGGGCGCACACATCATCCAGAAGGAGACTGTAGGAGGGACGACTTACTTCTACACAGACAACACGCCGGTTCCCATGGCCGGGATGGTGTGTAAACCAGTAAAAACACACCAAAACACTTTTCTCTGTGTTTCAACCAAATATTCAAATATAAACAACCCAACACCTGATTAAGATCTTCATCAGGACTTTTGTTTCCTCTTATTAACACCTTTGTTTTCATTTCTCTGTAAATATGAAGCCGTTTCTTGTTCTTGGTTTCATTGCAGGTGTTTCCCACCTTCCATATCTACCCCCCCACTGCCCCTCACGTTGCGTACATGCAGCCAAAAGCCAACGCCCCGTCGTTCTTCATGGCTGATGAGCTCAGACAGGTCAGTTATCCTCCCCCGTCTCCTCCTGTATGAAGGAAACATCTGATCTGCTTCCTGTTTTTGTCCGGTAGGAGTTGATCAACAGACACCTGATAACCATGGCCCAAATCGACCACTCGGAGAACCCAGGTAAAGCCTCACCTGTGCACTAATTATCTGTATCTACATCTAAACGAGGCTTTGATGGCCAAATGCTGTCTGTAGAATTGATTTTAGTCGATTTGATAGAGATGTGTGTGTTTTTAAACCTTTTCTGTCAGATGTACCGTCTGAAGTGGACAGCTACCACAGCCTGTTCCCCCTGGAGCCCCTCCCCCCACCAAACCGCATGCAGAAGACCAGCAACTTCAGCTACATCACCTCCTGCTACAAGGCGGTCAACAGCAAGGACGACCTGTCTTACTGCCTGAGGAGGATACACGGTAATGCCATGAGACAAGTCCTCCAGTTCATCTACATCTAATGTTTGTTTTGAGGAAGTGTCCAAACTGTTGCAGGTTTTCTTAGAACAAACCCAGAGTTGCATTTGCAAACCCGGATGCATCTCAGGATGCAGATTTAGTAAGAAAAACGTGCTAATTTGCTCCTTTATGTTTGGTTGCCAGGGTTTCGCCTTGTAAACACAAAGTGCATGATGCTGGTGGACATGTGGAAGAAGATTCAGCACTCCAACGCAGTAACGCTTAGAGAGGTCTTCACCACTAAGGCCTTCGGAGACCACTGTGAGTCTCAACTCCGATCCGTGAAGCTAGTTTATTAAACCCGGCAGCGTCCTTCCAGTCAAACATTCTGCGTTAATACGATCGAAACAGCTGCACCGGCGTAACGTTTTGTTTTCTCTTTCCTCCCCAGCGTTGGTCTTCTCTTATGATTTCCACGCTGGTGCAGAAACGATGTTCAGCAGACATTTTAATGACCCTGCAGCAGATTCATATTTTACCAAAAGGAAGTGGGGTGAGTTTGTTGTCTCTTCCTTCTCCTCCTCTAAAATAGAACCAGCATCGCACCTCTCCACATGAGGTCATAATGAAATGTCTCGTTTCTATTTGGTTGAGCTCACTTCAAACTCTTATGTCTGGTTTAAGAAACAAAATAGCTGTTTGGAGTTTTAAGAATGACTCGTTTAAGGATCTAAACCAAGTGTGGAGGAACTGCTTGGAGTTTAGATTTGTCTTTGTGACAGAAACTGGGGCATTTGGGCGGAAACTGTGGCTGAAACCGATCCTAGAGCAGGTGCTGGTGTGTAACCAGCCTACAGGAGCGACAAACTGGGGAAGCAAAGCCAGCGAAGCCCATAGAAAACAACCTTTATGTTTGCAGACTTGTGTTTGGAGCAAAAAGCTTAGAAATAAGTTTTCAGGAACAAAGAGTTGTGGTAGTAATCTTCAATTGTGGCGCACACGCCCCGACACTCGCTAAGAGAAGGTAAACATAACTTTTGGTAACATCAGCTGCTTTTTCTCACACATCTCTTGATCATACCTGAGAGTGAGGTGAATTTTTGAGGATACCTGAAGGATTAAGTGTTTTTCTAACACAATTCTCTAAAGATAAACTGATTAAAAGTGTTTTCTGCTGACTGTAAAAAGCAGAGGAAGCTGGTGGTTTGAGGTTTGTTAATGTCTGCTATTTGAGTGATGAAGCGCTTTTCTTTTCAAGGCCAACACGAACCTCCGCCACCGCGGCAGCACGCAGGTCTGCTGCCGGAGTCTCTGATCTGGGCCTACATCGTTCAGCTCAGCTCGGCCCTGCGCTCCATCCACACCGCCGGTCTGGCCTGCCGGGTCATGGACCCCAGCAAGATTCTCATCACTGGCAAGACCAGGTACAGACACCCTAGCAGAAGGGTCACTCATAGCCGTACATGGCTTATGTTCTTCTTCAGCGTGTACTCAGAACTTCCTGTTAAAGAAAATGTATGAAAAGAAGAAGCACCTTTTGAGTCCAGGCTTCCTCTTTTTGCTCAACTGTGTTTTGGGACACTTCTGAGGCGTCTGATCCTTTCTTAAAGGTTACGGGTCAACTGCGTTGGGGTGTTTGATGTCTTAACGTTTGACAACACTCAGACCAATCATCTTGCCATGATGCCACAGTACCAGGTACTTTAGCAAGTTTGTCAAACATGTGAAGCTTTGCAAACAAACGCCTAAATCTAGCTTGACCCAAACCTCATTTACCTCAGGTGATGAGCAGCTCTGGTTGAGCTCTTCGCCTTTTAATAATATCTGTGTGTTTTTGTCTCACAGCAAGCAGATCTGGTGTCGCTGGGCAAGGTGGTGCTGGCTTTGGCCTGTAATTCGCTGGCTGGGATTCAAAGGGAAAACCTGCAGAAGGCCATGGAGCTGGTGTCTATCAACTACTCTTCAGACCTCAAGAACCTTATTCTGTAAGAGGAACATGGTGATGACGGACACCGTGTGCCACAAGGCACACAGTTCAAGCCACCACAATCAAAACAAACTAAGAAAAAATTAATTTAGCTAAAAGTTCTTTTAATACGCAAAAACTTGAACACGTTGTATCCCAGGGTTCCTGCGGGGTCTTAAAAAGTCTTAAAAGCATTGAATTTAGCAATAATTCCTTAAAAAGTCTTGAATTTTGACAACTGGGTGACAAAATTTGTATGTAGATTCTCCGTACTGTATTTGTCCTCTAAGGTTTCATTGTCAACCACAATAATTTTTTATTAAACAACGTAACATAAATTAGGGCTGCTCGATTATGGCAAAAATAATAATCACGATTATGGTGACTGAAATTGAGATCACGATCATTTAGGACGATTTTTCAAATTATGTTGATTTTATTTGTTTTTATTCAGTCATAAAATTGCTCAGGGCACAATCAGGACAAAATCAAGAAACAAGATGATCACTAAAATAACTCCTGATTCCCAGTATAAAAAAACCAATATACTTATAGCTCATAGTCTATGACCCAAGGGCTATAGACCTTGGTTTAACTCATTTAAGTCTAACCAGTACAGACCCAAATACCAATATCTTGCAAATACTGACAGCAAGAATTATACAGTGGCATTTATAACAAATAAATGCAAATAAATTGATGTTCACAAAATGTTGCATAACATTTATTGAGTCGTGTCAAGGTGCTGTAGGAGAGTGCACTAGCACCGTGTCCTCAGAGAGATTAGTTATTTATCAGCGTGAGGAACTTATTTCTACCTTATTTATAAACTATTTATTTACAGGTCCATCAGTTAATGTAATAATTGTCCCAACCACAGCTGCACCCCCCACCCCCCAACCCGGTCTCAGCAATCGGGGCAAGCTGCACGTGTGTTTAGCACGCCGCACGCGCACATTTCGCCGTTTTTAGTGGCTCAGGAGTCTGCAGGTGCGGTGTGTGTGTCACTCACTCTGGTTACTCCAACAGCGCAGACTCCGAAAGCCGTTTCTTTAGCGACTGACACATCACTGCATCATTCCCTTTCCTAATGTCCTGAAGAACGGTCCGGAGCGCAGGCAGAGTGTTTAGCTAACCTGCAGGAAATGTCAACAACAGTTATCCAGAAAGTAGCTAAGGGTTACCAGAGATGTTTCTGAGATGTTCGCTAGGTACTTTTAAGATTTAAAAAGTCAAGAAGGGGGTCTGAAAAACTGCTAGAAATAGCGTCAAAGTCGCTAAGTTGGCCACACTGTGGGAGGAGCGCTTCATTTGCAACTCAGGGCAGCGCAAGTGAGAGGAGCAAATAATCGGCTTGTTTTGTTTTTATAATCGTTCAAAACTCAGATCGTAATCGTGATTAAAATTCAATTAATTGAGCAGCCCTAGCATAAATAAAGAGTAGCGGAACCAGTCATTGAAAACGCAGCGCAGTCTCTGGTCTAAATACGCCAAATGCGTGACGTATTGGGCTCCCGCGCTACAGCGGTGCTACAAAACTGTAAACATAACAGACCACACAGACCTCCAGCAGAGGAGAAACGCGTGCAATCTCAGCAGACCATGAGTAAGGGTGACTGGCGTCTAGGGCTGGGTACCAGAACTCTGGACCTTTTTGGGACTGATGTCAGAAATAAAAGTATTAAAATGTCTCAATGTGCCACCGCGGGTCACTTGACTGATCCAGAGTGGAGGGGACGCGTCTCCTTTCAACAACACTTCTCTGCAGTCCGTGATTGAAAATGCAAAAAAAAAAAAAACTCTTAAAGTTTGGGTGCATTTTGCAAAAGTAAGCGGCAGCAAAATGCAAAACCAGCTGTGAAAATCAGGAATAGCAGCAATTTAACAAAGCATCTCATCGTGCGGCGCATCATCCTGAGAGCTGAAACATGGGAAGTCTTTTAGTGCAAAAAAGTAAACCCGAGTTTGTCACCGTCCAAAACACTGGAGGAGTCTGAGGATGGAGGCTGATAAAAGCAGAAATAGGACAAAAACCTGCAGCCCTGCAGACTTACTTGCTGTTTACCAGCATTATAAATGCAGTTCAGCAGGGTTGTTGTTACTGCTGTAACCGACATGAAGTGAAGCATTAATAAAGGATATTTTTTTTACAGATATTTACATTTTGTGACTTTTGCTCTGTAGCTTAGCTCTGTTTTTGCATAGGAAAATTTTAAAATAAAGTATAATGTAAATAAATATAACATAATATAAACAAAAAGAACAAAACCAAAAGTAGTTTGTTATCCTCTCTTAAAAAAATATAGATTTCAACAAAAGTATCGTTAAGGTACCGCCATCAAAAACCAGGTTAAAGTAGTAGTATCAAGAAATATCTACTGGTACCCAGCCCTACAGACACTGTAATATTTTAAACATGTGTTTTACGTTACCTAGCTAGCCTTTCTGTGATAGCTCAAACCGCTCTGCTACTGTTCTCTACTGAGTGTTTTGGCAAAGTATAATAAAAAAAAGATAAATAACTGAAAGCAAGTTCAAGGATTTTTTTTGCCTGTAGGGTCGTGAAATAGGTATAAAATTTTACATAAGTTGTCTTGAAAGTCTTTAAAAGTCTTGAATTTAACTTGATGAAACCTGTAGGAACCCTGTATCGTTTTTAGGCCTTGTGTGTTGTTGGTTTTGGACAAATTTAAAAAATTTCTTTAGATACGAATGCAAATGAACCAGATCTAAAAAAAAAAAAAAAAAAAAAAACCAAAAACTGAAAATCGCTGAATCAAAATTTCTGATTATTAGGGCTGAACGATATTAGGAAAACCTGCGATACTCGATAGCAATGATTAATATTGCGATGACGACATAACATGATGAATAAAAAACTTAACTCAGGGTTAAAAATAATTAAAAATGACATAAAAAATTATAAAAATGAGAAAAGCTAAAAAGGTGAGGAAAGGGAAAAAGAAAATGAACAAGAAAGGGCGATCAGTCGATCTCGAGAAAAGCAGAATCGGCAAAAAGAGCAGAACAAAGCTAACTCAGGTGTTTGCTAACCATCAAAATGAAGTGCCGTCCGCCTCGGGGGCGGTCATCTGACCTATGAGAACCCACCCATTTGGCCAAACGGGCGAAGAGCTCTATTTGATTTGTTCAAAAAACATCATGCTTTCATTTGATTGGCAGAGTGCATCATGTGTAGCAAACATTTGAGCTGACCATTCATTGCGATATTTATCTGTTCTTTGCGATATGCATATTGTGCATGCTGATATCGCGATAACGATATATTTACGATATATTGTGCAGCCCTACTGATTATAATCACTCTGAGTTTTTCATGCAGGCTGGACATGAAAGTAGTCTCCTACACCTGTCTCCTGCATCAGCTTCTGAGAGAAAACAGACGGTGGAACGCTAGGATCTGATTAGCCTGACAGAGCCATGTCACACTGTCACTTAACATTCATGGACTCACCCATCTTAAGTCACAACGGGGATGGCTGCTGTTAGTTAAGCGTCCAGGACAGCAGGAGAAAACGTCTCGACTAGTTTAAGCTAACCATTAACATTAGCAACTCCACCGCACAGCAGCAGCTCCTCTTGGCTTGTGTTATTTGTGGAGATAAAACATCAACACCGCAGAGCAAACTTAGTGGTTGAGTCTTATTGCTGTTATCCAGTCAGAGGCGAGATGTCCAGATATTAGGAAATAAGTCTCCAAAACCTGTCTTCTGAAGCTCAGCTGTGATGTGGCTCACTTCTAGTTCTTAGAAATGGTGCACCGGTATATCTTTTCCCCAGAGTGCGACTTACAAGGCATTAATTCCTACTATGATTAAATGAGTCAACTACTCCTTTAATAGCCAGGGAGAAAAAAAGTTGTTTAAATATATTAAAAGAAAAATGAAAACACCAAAAACCACCAGATCATGCAACGATCTGAACTTGGTTCCTCAAACAAGATTTCCTAAATCATGTTTGACACGTTTCACTGGATCACGTTTAATGACTAGAGGAAGATGCAAGCTCCCAACCCACTTGAACTTGGTCAGTATTGGTCGTGGTAATGCTAACCGCAGAACACACTGGCACAAGCAAGTGCTTACACTCGCCCAAACTATTGTTAATGATAGCCCAAGGTACTTATAACATCCTTGTTGGACGAGAGGACAAAGAATGGTGGAGCACTTTGGTTCTAGGATGTCGTGGGAATACCAAGGAACGACTTTGAACAAATGCCAATAGATCCACGTATCTAGTCCTTGTCCTCATCCTCTTCCACACTCATCTGTGGACATCGGCCCAGACATCAGCTTGCGGTCCAGGCCGCCCCCCCCCAAAGCGTGTTTGAGCTTGCAGCTACCGGGCCTTTCCTTCGGGCCCGTATGAGCGACATAATGTCCGTGAAGCGTTGTACGCAGCATTTAATGACTGTTACAGTCAATGCATTTCTCCCGGCTGCGAAACGCCACATTTGGAATGTGTTGCTTACGTGTGGTGTTGCATATCGGTTTATTTTGCGTCCTAGCAGGACCAGCTGCGTCTGAAACGATCCCGCTGCGAACGAGGCTCACGGGTAAAATGCTCTGTTGCGTTACGCGCCGCTTGCAGTTGGCCAACTACGTTGACCGTCTCTTCTAAGTTATTTGTAGAATGGTTTATAGTTTGTGTTAATTCTGCAGTCTCAGTTTTCACTTCCTGTTTTTATGCAGGTACCTACTGACTGATCAGTCTCGCCTACGCAGCGTCAATGATATCATGCCCATGATTGGAGCCCGGTTCTACACACAACTAGATGCATCACAGATGAGGAATGATGTCATTGAAGAGGACCTTGCCAAGGTAACCTTTTGTGTCCGCTTGGCGCCTGCAGCAACCAGGTGTTGACGCGCGTTGTTTACCTGTGAGCTCATGGCGGCGCATTGGGATGCTCTGCAGGAATGATCTTCAGCTGATGGGGAAGTTCAGTGTTTACAGGATGTGTGGTGCAGTAGGGTCTGCAAACTGATCCAGAAATTAGAATCACCATGTAGGAGTGCAAATGTGTGAAATGACTTGATCGAGCTGGTACCATCACCTTTTTGTGTGTGTCAGCTTCCTCTTTCATCCTTGAATCAATAAGGAAACAGTTTTTTCTGACCTCCATCCGATACATACGGCTTCTGTTTTTCGCTTTACAAGACGACAAGCCTATTTCGGTTCATAGGGGCGTAAGAAGGAGCATGGGCTGAATGATCAAAAGGAGATTAATCTAAAGCGTTGTTCTGCTGCGCTGGTGTGCAGCTTCCTGTTTATTGTATCGTTTCTGCTTTGTGGCTGCTAAATGTGTGACCTCCGCTTAGCTTATGAGGGAGGGCTGTTTATTTGGTTACCAAGTACATATAAAATCGTTGCTGCTTATTATCTTTATGAACATGTGAACACCATGAGGAAGATTTCATCTACAGCTGTGCATTAAAGGGATACTTAACAACTTTTTCATATTTGTAATAATTTTCTTGAGCCAGTATTTGCTAAAACAACCTTGTACAGGTTTTGAAAGACCACCCCATCCCTTTTTGCCACCTGCGACCAGTTTATTTCACTTGCAACTTCAGACTGGAGGACCACTCTGTTGGGACTTAGAAAAATGGAGCTGACATACCTGGTGCTGCAGTCTGGTTCCAGGACATTTCCTGCAGGTTTGACCGGGACAGCCCGGTGAAATAGAGGCATGCACATGTCGCAAAAGTCCGGTAAAATTACCCGGAACCTGTGAAAGCATAAACAAGCCTCGCGTGGACAATTAGAAATGTTCTGATCGGATCTCAAGGGTCACATCAGGGTCCTGATGATACAAATTTTCATCGACCTGCATCAGATATGTTGTGAGGGGTTTACATCGGTAACATGACGCCGACTCTTTGACCCAGAGAAACAAAACTTTTTCCATCAGGAGCAGAAGGGCAGGCTCGACGGTGGCTCAGGGGTTCTGAGTTCGCTCTGTATTCAGTGGATTGAATCCAGGCTCCGCCCATTTCTGTGTGTTAATGAACTGTCTCCCTATACTGTGATCATCCAAATAAATGCACTTTCATTATTTGAATGCACTTTTGGTCTTGTAGTCTGCAAGTCTGGGATGTAAGTGAGGCAGGCAGAAAGAGAGAGAGGAAGATGTGAGTGAGAGATGAAGAAACTGCAGATGCAGGACTAAATTATTCCCTCAGATGAAGGTGAGCTATAACCTGTTGAGACTTTCCCATTTGGATTTAAAACACTAACGTCCCGAGGTTAGCCTTTATGTTGCCCTCCAGGGTGGCCTTAGATTACCTAAGATGGACTTGCTTTGCCTCATCACCCTGTTTATTTTTGAACTAGTAGATGTACACAAGTGTGTTCAGAGCTGAATGCATCATTTCTGCCTCTTTTCTAACAAGGAGGAAGCGTTTGTCATCCGAAATAGAGGCCAACTGATATACATTGCAGTTCCACCCTCATCCACCGGGGCTGGCTCCAGAAAAGAGCAAGTTCCCATTGACTCCCATGTTAAAAATGCCAACTTGTCAGCAGAAATTATGGGAACACCTACTGGGCTTCAGCTGAGCTCATCAGAAACCTACTGGTGACATCACGGAGGGTTTGTCCATCTCATATAGTGATTATTACAAAGCACCGCTGGAAGGCGCAAGGACATGACGCAGCAGCCCCAACACTCGCTGTTTACCGTCATTAGGATGAAACGTTGTAAATGTTATCCAGTAAACCTAATGACGGTAAACGGCGAGTTTTGGGGCTGCTGTGTTGCGTCTTTGTGCCTTCCAGCGGTGCTTTGTTGTAAAATAATTCCAAATCTAAATTGGCTCCTGTAATTTCTCTGCGTTACTTATTATTTCCATTTCCATTCGATATGATTGTTGAGGTCACCAAGAAAAAGTAAGATCATAATTGTGTAATTATCACAACTTTTTTACACAAAATGCTAGCTGTTACCGTTTACTTCCATTGTTTCTGCTACGCTAAAGCTAGCAGAAAACAGCCAGATTAGGAGGAGAACAGGGCTGCATACACAAAGCTTTTGCCCGCTTATCTAACTCTGGGAAATGTGGAAATAAACTCATTTCACTTTGGGGTGGAACGTCTCTTTAAATGTTTCCACATTTTTGATCAGATAAATGTTCTCATGTATTTTCTGTAATATATGTTTGTTTCTTCTTTTAATACAGGAAGTGCAAAATGGTCGTCTCTTCCGCCTGCTCACCAAACTGGGTACTATAAACGAACGACCAGAGTGAGTAACAGTGTGTAACAGTGTGTGTGTGTGTGTGTGTGTGTGTGTGTGTGTGTGTGTGTGTGTGTGTGTGTGTGCGTGTGTGTGTGCGTGTGTGTGCGTGCGTGCGCGCGCTTGGCTCATCACTGTGTATTCTGAACCAGGTTTCAGAAGGACCCGGCGTGGTCGGAGACCGGAGACCGCTACCTGTTGAAGCTTTTCCGCGACCACCTGTTCCACCAGGTGACTGAAGCGGGGACGCCCTGGATCGACCTCAGTCACATCGTTTCCTGTCTCAACAAAGTCAGTGAAGTCTCAGCGGTCCAAATTAATTAATCCGAGAATAAAATCGGTGGTTTTGACTTCTCCTTTGCAGTTTTTTTCCTTTTTGACACCTTGTTCTTCCTCTTTTTTAACACTCTGAACTATTTTAAAAGAATACATTTTGTATTTTTTCACTCATTCGTTTAACCTGCTGCAAAGTTAAAGTTTAAAGAGTTCACAGATTGCCTCTGAAAGTGGTTGTTTTTGTACAAATAGTAAAATCGTTGAATCCGTTTGTTACATCTTGACTTCCTAATGGGGGTTTTGTGTTTTTAGCTGGACGCGGGTGTTCCTGAGAAGATCAGCCTGGTTGCTCGGGATGAGAAAAGCGTCCTGGTTGTTACCTACTCGGACCTGAAGCGCTGCTTCGACAGTACCTTCCAGGAGCTGCAGGCTGCCGCCGCTGGCTCTCTGTAGCGCCCCCTTCGGGCCCAGGATGGGACTGCCCAGCCTCGGAGCGCACACTTGCACTACAGCGAAGGACCAGGCTCCCCGATGACAACATCAGCACAGCGAAGGCAGCGAGGCAGGGCTTCGTGAACTTCGGTCACATACACTGACCCCTGTCCACCAGGGAGGCTTTTCTAAACAGGTTTATTTTGTTTGTTTTGTTTTCCCAAAACCCTGTGGCTGAAAATTGAAAACAAAACAAAAAGAAAGAAAACAGACTATAATGGAAGCTGTGATAAACAACATTTTTTTTAAATTTGGGGAACAAAAACGAGAAGTTTAGAACTTTTTTCCGGCTTTTATTCATTTCTACAGGCGGGGCTTATTTTTCTGAAGAGGATGCACTAAGATTTTAATTTTTGTCAAGATTCTTTGTTATTTTTATGGAAGTGTGTGTGTGTGTGTGTGTGTGTGTGTGTGTGTGTGTGTGTGTGTGTGTGTGTGTGTGTGTGTGTGTGTGTCCTTCATTCACACACAAGGACATAAATACCAGAGCTGATTCATGATTTAAAGGAAGAAAAACAACATAAAAAAAGAAATCCAGCTTTTTGTTGACCACGTTTCTCTGCCGGTTGGAGATCACGCCTCTCGTTCTAACGCACTCGGGATACACCACTCAGGGCTCGCGGCTCACCTGGGCCTTGTTGGCGGTGAGAGGACACACCACTCGGGTCAGTGGAAGGGTGGGTAAAACTGGAAAAATACGGATTCCTGATATTTTTGTGCAGAAGGCTCATATTTGTGAGTGGCACGGGGGTTGGGGGAGCTTGGACTCGAGACTGGGGGGTGGGGGTGTCTTCTCCGAGTGTTACATATGCAGCCACCACCATAAAGGACTCTGCTGTGACGTCAAACGGGTCAACTCATCAGTGGTGGAGCCACAGCTGCCTCTTTGTGGAATGTCCTGAATTTGTCCCCCCTCTTCCATGTCTTCTCACCCTAATGTCCCCCGTCCCTGTCTCTTACCCTCCTTCTCTTCATTTCCCAGCCCGGGGCTCTGTTTTTGAGAAAAAGTGATACTTTTTGACTTTTTACCAGCTGCTTTTGCTCTCTTTTCTTAGCGGCAGGATGTGGGGGCCAGATGGATTTTGCCCCACTTCTGCTCTATAATTAATCTGTGGACCAATTCCAGCAGGGGTTTTAGGTTTGAAGAGGAAGGGAATGGAGATGGACGAGGACAGGAAGAGACGCAATGTAATTTTTTTTATTTGACTTTTTAAGGTCATGGAACAGAAACGGACTGGAGACGCGACAGCGCTGGCTGCTGCGTTCACCCCCACCCAGATAGTTTGGATTTCTCTCAGGATGACAACAATACAAAGCTGGAGGGGCCCAGTGATTGAATGTGTTTGGCTGTCATTGGCCGCCCCTCATTTCTCCCTTCATGTGGGCCGATGGATGCGCTCAGATGGAGGTTTAAGGAAAAAAAAAACGTTTTAAACGTTGTGGAGATCATGTTGAAGCACAGATCTGTTTTCATTTGGCTCAAAATGAAGAAAATCCCCCAAATAAAACTCATAAAAATGCTGATCCAGGCTCGCCAACAGCTGGATTCTGGTGTTTGTAAACAAACACCAGAATCCAGCCATGGAACCAACATGGAAGCTGAAACGGGGGAGCAGGTGTGCAGTGAGATGTGATAGGTCATGTAATACTTCCTCTGTTTTAGTGAAAGAGGCAAATCTGGTGAATGTGGTGCTTTAGAAACCCCTCCACTTACACTCAAACACACTCACACACACACACTCCAGCTAATATTAGAGATGACCTCCATTCCTCACAGCAACACACCCAAAACACCATCTTAGTATGTTTTATGCCCCTCTTGTGTTCTTGTCTCAGATTTTGCAATATTTGTGTGTACAGCAGTATTTTAATAAAGAATAATGAAAAATTATGTTGTCTTTTTTTTTTTTTTTTTTTTGGCAATTGGACGATTTTATTGAAATAATGCCAATTATTTAAACTTTATTCAGCTGGGGAAAAAACCCTCAAAGTTAAAAATAAAAGTTAAAAAGAAGCCTGGGAATGAAAAATGCATATTTATTCAGTTTTGAGCTCTAAAAACTACATAAGATGTTTTGCCCTGAAAGGAAGGCAAACCTTGTTCTCTTTCAAAATAAAACGACATAAAAAATACCTCAGTTCCAAAAAGT